>NC_083570.1:44056397-44063897 GCF_027579695.1 Neoarius graeffei
TGACCCAACCGTGAGTAGAACTCGCTCTGCCAAGGTACATTCGGATTTGTATCAAAATCTAATCAATTGTTCTTGGCCCATGGCTCAGATTTCTTCAAAATTTCTTCAAAATCCGTTCAGTACTTTTTGAGTTACATTGGAACTCCATGTCGAGTCACTAAACCTCGAGTCTGAGTCCAGTCTCGAGTCCCCAGTGGTCAAGTCCGAGTCAAGTCCAAGTCTCATCTCATCTCATTATCTCTAGCCGCTTTATCCTGTTCTACAGGGTCGCAGGCAAGCTGGAGCCTATCCCAGCTGACTATGGGCGAAAGGCGGGGTACACCCTGGACAAGTCGCCAGGTCATCACAGGGCTGACACATAGACACAAACAACCATTCACACTCACATTCACACCTACGCTCAATTTAGAGTCACCAGTTAACCTAACCTGCTTGTCTTTGGACTGTGGGGGAAACCGGAGCACCCGGAGGAAACCCACACGGACACGGGAAGAACATGCAAACTCCGCACAGAAAGGCCCTCGCCGGCCACGGGGCTCGAACCCGGACCTTCTTGCTGTGAGGCGACAGCGCTAACCACTACACCACCGTGCCGCCCAAGTCCAAGTCATGAAAGAAAATTTTAAGTCAAGTCCACCATTGATTGGAGTCGAGTCCGAGAACAAGACTCCAACCGCACCATTTGACGGTGGCCTTTATGTGAAAGCGCCCCTGCTACTGTGTTGGACTAACGTTACTGCTCGACTGGCCCATTTTAGTTAATATGCTACAGATAAAAAGCTTGTTCATCGCTCAGCAAACCCTGCCCACTATCAACAGGGCAAATAACATGAGAGAGGGTTAAAACTAGCTAGTTCATCACTCAGCAAGCCCCGCCCACTATCAACAGAGCAATGAACATAGCGTGTTACTTCCTTCTTTGGGTGGAGTCTTGGCAAATGACAATTGAAGTTTGAGGTTGTCCCCGTTGTCTCCTCGATAGTTCTTCTACATACGGAACACATTGCAGTGCATTCTTTCCCACTGCACGAGAAGTCTGTATAAGCAAAGCGGGCAATCCTAGGGACGTTCTCTCCAGGCATTTTAGCACCGTTAATGTTAGTTTGTTCCTGAACATGACGTATGAACAGGTGAATGTGTGTTCTCTTGCACGGAATTAGTATAAAAGTTAATGTAGAAATCCTCCTGAGAACCAACCCATAGACTTGTGTCCTCTGTAGTTGACATTTGTTTTACGTGCACACCCTCTTACTCTTTCAAGCTATTCACTTGAATCCTGGTGTCTTGTAAAGAGTACATCCTGGGCTTTCCAATGATATATCATGTGACTAGGAGGGTTGCTGGAAAATTCCTAGTAAGGAAATCACAACAAAAGAGAAATTGAGAGAGACATTTTTTTTCTTCGTTCCCAGGAGGATATAAATATATTATGCCAAATTATTATGGCATGTTACAAAAAATAAAGAAAACATCCGAGTCCTCGTCTCCAATTTATGAGTCCGAATGCACATGATCAGAAATCAAAAACTCAAGCCAAGGTGAGTTTTGAGGAGGAAATACTGCGTTTCCTATAACTCTCGGCTCAGCCGTGACGTCTGTGGTGTGATGGTGATCCAACCTTGCCAAGTGAAGCAAAAAAACAACACTATTTTCCGGAAGTATTTTCTCATAAATTTGTGACTTTTTAACCTTGGAATTTCTGAGGGGTTTTTTTTTCATACAAATTTATGACCATAATCTCAAAGAATATCCAAAAAATTTTTGTACATTTATGACTATGGGCGGCACGGTGGTGTAGTGGTTAGCGCTGTCGCCTCACAGCAAGAAGGTCCGGGTTCGAGCCCCGTGGCCGGCGAGGGCCTTTCTGTGCGGAGTTTGCATGTTCTCCCCGTGTCCGCGTGGGTTTCCTCCGGGTGCTCCGGTTTCCCCCACAGTCCAAAGACATGCAGATTAGGTTAACTGGTGACTCTAAATTGACCGTAGGTGTGAATGTGAGTGTGAATGGTTGTCTGTGTCTATGTGTCAGCCCTGTGATGACCTGGCGACTTGTCCAGGGTGTACCCCGCCTTTCGCCCGCAGTCAGCTGGGATAGGCTCCAGCTTGCCTGCGACCCTGTAGAACAGTATAAAGCGGCTAGAGATAATGAGATGAGATGAAATGAGATTTATGACTATTTTCTTGGAATATTACACCCCACCCCCAGCTCCATATTTCTTTCTTTTTTTTTTTTTTTTTAGTTACAATGGTCCTAATATGCCTTGGTAGGTGCCAGAGTGGGAAAAGTGTTGATAAACACATTCATTTTCACTGCATACTGTTGAATCCGAGACCTTCCAAGCCAACAGAAGATGGTTGTGATTACAGGCAGTTAGGAAGGAGAATTGATGTGAGGAGCAGCACAAATTTCATCTCAGCTAATTAGATAACTTTCATATCAGTGAAGTAACTACAAATTTAACAGGCTGAGCTTGCTAGTCAGTTATCATACCTAATTATATACGCACCAGCCACTTTAATAGGAACTTGCCCTTCATTCTAAGATTCCTGTTCTTGGCTGCAGGAGTGGAACCCAATGTGGTCTTCTGCTGTTGCATGCTGAGATGCTTTTCTGCTCACCACGGTTGTAAAGAGTTGCTATGAGTTGCTAGATCCTTCCTGGCAGCTCGACCCAATCTGGCCATTTTCCTCTGACCTCGCTTATCAACAAGACGTTTGTTTCCACCCACAGAACTGTCACTCACTCAGTGTTTTTTGTTTTTCGCACCATTCTGTGTAAACTCTAGAGACTGTTGTGTGTGAAAACCCCAGGAGATCAGCAGTTTCTGAAATACTCAAACCAGTCCATCTGGCCCAAACCAACACCCATACCACAGTGAAAGTCACACTTTGAGATCAGTTTTTCCCATTCTGATGTTTGAACATTGTGAACATTAACTGAAGCTCTTGAGTTGTATCTGCATGATTTTATGCATTGTGCATTGTGACAAACCTACATAGATCATCTAAAATCTCTATCAAGAAACTCGCTATTTAATGCGAGATAGCGAGCTCTTGTTCTTACTGAGGAGTTGTCTGTAATGGACACGTTTATCCTAATCATATAATTTATATCGTATGTCTTCAGTTTCTGTCTAGTATGGAGTTTCTATATGTGTACATATGGCTGGTCATTGCAGTCTCAACCATTGCTTAACATCATTTAGCCACTGAATGCCAGGACGCAGAGCCATGAGGAACTTCTAGAGTTACACCATTTGAAAGTGTTTGTTTAGCTTAGATAAATTAAGACAAACTGACACTTTCTGACCATTGAACAGTGCTGGGGTATAGAGCCAAAGTCCCTCCTGTGCCAGGACCTGGTCTTCCCAGGCAGTCTCCTGTCCCAGTACTAACCGATCTCCATTTCCATAACCCTCTGCCTCTCGCCTATTACATCACTAGGGTTAGAGTTGGGGGCTAGTCCTCTGCTAACCACAAAAGTTTGACTCCCTACTCACATCTGTATTGTAGCATACTTTGCCAGATGGTGGTAGGTACCATTTTTGTGAAGGTCTTTGGTTTGACCCAACCGCAAGTAGAACTCACAATCTCCCGGTCAAGAGGCAGACACACTAACCACTAGGCCAGCCGTTGAGATATAAAGGGCAGTATTAATGCACTGGAGAGAACAGGCTTTGTTTCTGTAGCCCAGTTTCGCCCACAGCAGTCAGTGGTTGAGCTTTTCACACAGCCAGGAAAAGGTAATTCTGTATGCCAGGACAGAGAAGAGTCTTGATTCAGGCCTTACTCGTATCCTGAGGGATGGCGGGTCAAGATCTGGGAGATATGTTTGTAGCCTGAAGGGAGTGTTAGCCAGAGTGTGGTTTGACAGGCGTCTTCAGGTAGGCGAGAGCTGGTATGGGCTTTTTTGGCTACAGAAATCCAGTGGAGGGAACTGCGATGTTGAAGTTGGGGAAATTTTTCTGGAGATCAGTTTCTCATTCTGAATCAGTTGTAGTGGTCTGACGGCACACAGGGGAAAGAGTGCCAGGAGCGAGGTGCAGTAGTCCACTCTCGTGATGACGAGATACAGAACAAGCAGCTGAGTAGCCTCTGGAGAGAAATGACCAGATCCTCCAGACCTCATGAAAGGAAACCTAAATGACAGAGTCAGGAGTCATGATAGCACAACTCTGTGTCACGGAAAAGAACATTCATGTCCAGCTTAATTTGCAGCACCTTCTGTACATCTCCTATATCCAATATGTTGCATAGCAACGTTTCAAAACTTTCACTCAAATCCCCTGTATGCCACATTCTGCATCAACATCATTTAACCACACCCACCTCTATCACTACACTATTTAAATAATATTCATATATTATAACTTTTAAAAAATGTATTGAAACCAGGGTCCGGTTGTTCCTTTTGTGTGTAACGTTTGCACTTTTCATGACGTTATTAGACATACTGGGCTCATGAAAATTCTTTTCTTCTTCATACAATGTGGGTGTTTTCAAAAAGTGGATAGTTTTTAGGCTGTAAATATTTTACGTTTTTGACAATAAAGAGTATTTCCACGTTTTTAAATTTACCGTATCACATTACCACATGACTCGCAAGCCTGACTGACAAACTTTTGAGAAACTGCCACATTTATTGAGTGCATATCAATCTTGTTCAGATAGTGTAGTGGCAGAGGTGGGTTTGGTTAAAATATATTGGTGTAGAATGTGGTGTGCAGAACGTACGAGGGATTGCTAACTCTCCAGGGCCCGGTTGTTCAAAACATGGTTATTTTAGCGGCAGGTTAACCTGTAACCATCCGTTAAAATTTTAACCTGTTGTTAGTTAACCAGCCATTAAAAAATCGTTTCTTGAAGCTAATTTAACCATACTGTTAGCAAACCAATTGGTTTAGCCCTAACCAGTTGGTTATGATGTCACACCATGTCAAAATCGAAACCCTTACTTAATTCGCCACACCTGTATGTCGTCACGAGGCCATGTAATGTACTGATTGGACCTGGACACAAGGGCATTTGTCATTTCATTAACCACTCTACTAACAGTTCCTTTCTCGATGCCCATTGTATCGCCGATGACTTGGAAAAAATTGCCACTTGCATAAAATCTAAGGGCAATGAGCACCTGCTCCTCAACGGACAATGCATGGCTTCTTCACGTTGGGTGTTCCAAAACTTCCATCCATCCATTATCTGTAGCCACTTATCCTGTCCTACAGGGTCGCAGGCAAGCTGGAGCCTATCCTAGGTGACTATGGGCGAGAGGCAGGGTACACCCTGGACAAGTCGCCAGGTTATCGCAGTGTTCCCAGACTTCTTGCAACAAATCAAATATATAACGGAGAGATTCTCTACCAAATCGGTACCGATGTCGAAGTTCTCTGTCATCATATCGAAGTAACTCATGAATTGTTTTGGACAGCATGCATTAACAATCGGGAACATGCCAACAACGTTTGCCTGTAAGATGAACGCCGTTTTGATGTTTACATAACCGCTTGGTTAAAAGATAACGGAGGCTGGGAGATGTGTTAACTTTAACCACTTGGTTAACTTTTACGTAGTTTTGAACAACAGTTTAACGGTAGGTTATATTTAACATAATGTTAAATAGTGATTTAACCATTGGTTAAAAAATAACCATGTTTTGAACAACCGGACCCAGAACTCCACCAAGACTGTTAGATGGGATTCCCTTACAGTCTCAAGGTGATGATACACAAGGCAACTTTTTGGGCAATGTTGCCAGCAATGGGCAACCAAGTGAGAGACAGGGCAACAGACAATCGGCAACAACCAATCAGATATGAGCAAATCTGTTTCCAGGGAGACAGACACCGCAAAGACGGACACTGAAATGTTTGCAGCTGTCACTTTTGTCTTGGCTTCGGCCTTTATTTTGCTCAAGTAAGTCTCACTTCTGGAACAAAACTCAACAGATACTCTGGTCAGAAGATAATTTGCCATTATTTTAACATTTATATGTCAAAATAACTACATTATTCTGTTAATAATAAACACTTTTTTGAAAATCTCTTTAAAAATGCGACTGGCCTCAATCACAAATGCTATAGCTAATAACTGACACATACATCACAAAAACATAATCGTTTAATTCTCATCTCAGCAAAAAAGGAAAAAAGGGTACAGACCAGGAGATGGCTGCTGAGGAGGAAAAGGGGGTGACGGAGCTCCTGAAAGGCTCTCTTTCTTTTTTAGATCCCGAAGTTTGTACTGTTTCACCCTCGGGTTCAACAAGTAGTCGTGCTGTGTGTGTGATTTAGATCAGACGATAAGTTAGACAATCGCTATTACAATTCACAAAAAAAATCGTGAGCTGCCCATTACTTCTAACTTGATGCAAGATGCAACATAGCTAGCAATAACTTTCTGCTTTTACTGTGAGTTGGCCTAGTGGTTAGCGTGTCCGCCTCTCGATCGGGAGATCGCGAGTTCTACTTACGATCGGGTCCACGGGCGATTGCTCTAAGACAACGAGGGAGGCTCAGCCTCCTCTAAAAATGCCCTTATAACTTTAATGTGTGCGTGAGTTTCTCCCCTTCGTGACAGCGCGATGCAGCGCAGCCTCAGTGGGCTTCAATGGCATTGGGAGCTCTGTGCTTTCAATCTCAAAATGCAAGACGATTATTGGACAAATACTGCGAAAATGCCCGCCTACGGACTCCCACGGACTCCCAGCCTCAGTGGACTTCAATGGCATTTGGGAGCTCTGCACTTTTCAATCTCAAAATGCAAGACGGTTATTGGACAAATACTGCGAAAACGCCCGCCCACGGACTCCGAGCCTCACATGGGAGGGACATGGCAGTTTCCGCGAGGAGACTGGTGATTGGTGAAAGCGGCCGGATATTTTCTTTGATTGACAGCTCGTTTCAACTACAGACAGGCAGCGGTACAGTGTTGCCAGATTGGGGGTTTCCCGCTCAATTGAGCAGTTTTAAGTGGGCTGGATAACGTCAGCAGTATCTGGCAACATCAGTTCAATCCCATGCGGATTCGCAAGTGCTGTGGTGTATTGTAAGAGATCAGCTTACATTTCGATTTCATTCATTACATACGGTTTCTACCAGCTTTTTTAGTTTGTATATATTTTCATTGTAAATAAAGTGTAAATATAGTGTTGTCAAGTTTGCTATCTTAGTTCCAGAAATTTCGTTTATTTGAGTGACTGAACTTGAACTTGAGGGGGCTAGTCAGCTAGCAAGAAAGCTGCGCACGGATGCCAAGCATTGCTGATTTAATTTTGGCGAAGCCATTTGCCAGTCTTCCTTTCGAGGAAAAAATTAAAATTAAAGAGCAGGGTAGACCAACGCCTCACACTGACTTGGTGAAAAAGGTAGGGAATAATACTCGTTCCTTTCAGCTCTCCTGGTACGAGAAAGTGAATTGGCTAACAGCAAGTGACCCACATCAACAACAGTAAATAGGCTACTTTAGTAATATGTCATGGATGGACCAAAAATATAGAATCTA
>NC_083570.1:44071397-44236397 GCF_027579695.1 Neoarius graeffei
GCTTAAAACTATTCCTGTGCCATTCTTGAGGTCTCAAGGCATTTATAAACGAAAGTGAGGCCATGGCTCTGCGTCTATGCTTTAAAGGGATCCTCCAGTGGATTTATTCTCAAACTTATTTTAAGTAAAATAGTCGCAGATTTCAAAAATCAAACTTTCATTTTCAAATACCAAAACGTGTTAGAGAAAAATGATTTTTCTTTAAAATGTAAGATGGGCTTCCTGCGGTGGTGACGTATGCGATGACAGCTTGTAGTGATCACTTGGAGCAACTCAGCTGTTTATATTCTTTGTTTACATCGTAGTTTTGTTAGTTTTACAAGTATTTTACCGAATTTATCAGTTTTTAAATAAGTATGCCTCTTTGTGTAGCATATAAACATCACAATGATGCTAAAAAGAAAACACAAGCTGGAACTAGGCGGCATTTCCGCAGAGAAAATGCAAAGTGGAACAGAGCGTCACCGACAAACACTGGATCGGACTGGAGACCTCGTGCTGCAAAATCTTGTTTTACATATGATCTACAGAAAGTGTGTGGCAAAGTGTGTGTAGAGTGTGTGTGCCTGCGTGCTCCAAAATCTCGGGTTAAAATGGTTCAACTGACATTGCGACATGACACTTCATGCTCTAAAATCTTTTTTTTTACATGATCTACATGGTACTGCGTAGATTAACAGAGAGTGTGGCATGATTTAAAAGAGAGATTTTAGAGCGCATGTGTGTCATGACACTAATTTCTCCCGAAACGGAAAAAATGCCACACATACACTACCGTTCAAAAGTTTGGGGTCACCCAGACAATTTTGTTTTCCATGAAAAGTCTCGCTTTTATTTCCCACCATAAGTTGTAAAATGAATAGAAAATATAGTCAAGACATTTTTTTGAGCATTTAATCGACCCCACAAATGTGATGCTCCAGAAACTCAATCTGCTCAAAGGAAGGTCAGTTTTATAGCTTCTCTAAAGAGCTCAACTGTTTTCAGCTGTGCTAACATGATTGTACAAGGGTTTTCTAATCATCCATTAGCCTTCTGAGGCAATGAGCAAACACATTGTACCATTAGAACACTGGAGTGAGAGTTGCTGGAAATGGGCCTCTATACACCTATGTAGATATTGCACCAAAAACCACACATTTGCAGCTAGAATAGTCATTTACCACATTAGCAATGTATAGAGTGGATTTCTGATTAGTTTAAAGTGATCTTCATTGAAAAGAACAGTGCTTTTCTTTCAAAAATAAGGACATTTCAAAGTGACCCCAAACTTTTGAACGGTAGTGTACTCTCTCTCTGTTAATCTACCCAGAACCATGTAGATCGTCCATCCATCCATCCATTATCTGTAGCCGCTTTATCCTTCTACAGGGTCACAGGCAAGCTGGAGCCTATCCCAGCTGACTACGGGCAAGAGGCGGGGTACACCCTGGACAAGTCGCCAGGTCATCACAGGGCTGATACACAGAGACAAACAAGCATTCACATTCACACCTACGGTCAATTTAGAGCCACCAGTTAACCTAACCTGCATGTCTTTGGAGGAAACCGGAGCACCCGGAGGAAACCCACGCAGACATGGGGAGAACATGCAAACTCCACACAGAAAGGCCCCTGTCGGCCGCTGGGCTCGAACCCAGAACCTTCTTGCTGTGAGGCGACAGCGCTAACCACTACACCACCATGACGCCCCTCCGTGTAGATCACACTGTTTAAAAAAAAAAAATTAGAGCGTCAAGTGTCATGTCTTGCTATGAGTTGAACTGAGATTTTAGAGCACGTAGACACACACACACACACACACACACACACACACACACACACACACACACAAAAACTACACACACACTTTGCCACACACTTTCTGTAGATCCTGTGGAAAAAATATATATATTTTGCAGCAAGAGGTCTCATGTCTGATCCAGTTTCTGTCAGTGACGCTCTGTTCCAGCTGAGTAAGCACACTTGGCATTTTCTTTGCGGAAATGCTGCCTAGTTCCAGCTTCTGCTTTCTTTTTAGCATCATTGTGGCATTTATATGCTACACAACGAGGCATACTTATTTAAAAACTGATAAATTCGGTAAAATACTTGTAAAACTAACAAAACTACAATGTAAACAGAGAATATAAACAGCCGAGTTGCTCCAGGTGACCGCTACATGCTGTCATCGCACACGTCAAGCATACACCATTTGGCATTTTCAAGAAAATTCATTTTTCTCGGACACTATTTGGTCTCCGAAAATGAAAGTTTGATTTTTGAAATCTGCGACTACTTTTACTGAAAACAAGTTTGAGAATAAATCCGCTGGAGGATCCCTTTAACACGCCATGTCTTCATGGAGCTCGCTTTGTGCACAGGTGCATTGCCATGCTGGAAAAGGTTTGGGCCTCTTCGTTCCAGTAAAGGCAAATTATAATTTTCATGCATACAGAAACATTCTATACAATTATTTGATTAAAACTTTGTAGGAACAGTTTGAGGGAAAGACGCACATGGCTGTGATGGTCAGGGGTGCACACTTAAAGTATTGAAATCATTCGAATAAATTACTTTTTGTGAAAAATCAAAGATTTGTTTTTGTCATATTAACTGAACCAATGAGGAACTCTTCAGGGGAGGGGGCGGGGTCAGCAGTGGCTCATTATCATTTAAAGGACCAGATGCTGAAATCAGCTGTTTTGATCAGGGCTGTTTAGACAGGGTCGGAAGGCAGCTGTGGTGCTTTATCCCTGTGGTATTTTGACCAGCGCATGTCGCAGATATTTCATTAAGACCTCGGGGAACTGTGTCAGCTTGTGGAAAAGGGATGTGATGTGTGCTGCGTGTTAAAAGCGCATGTGCCTCACAGTGAACTTCAGTGTGTTGTACGTCATCAGTGTAGCTCCAGAGATTTGAGAGGAGCTGGATGATGCTCGTAATTTCCATTCACCTGCCTTTCGGCAGATTTCAAACAGTGGACATAAGGAAATGTAAACTGCATTATCTCCTCTCTTTAGCCATGCCGCTTCAGAACGTTACACATGGCAACACAGTGTGTTTAAAAATGGCGCCTCTTTTTAATATTGCTGCTTTATTGTTTTTACCTCACACTAATTTTAATTTTAATTGTTATTATTTGTATATTCTCTCTCTCTCTCTCTTCCTCATGTTTCTCTCTCTCTTCCTCATGTTTCTCTCTCTCTTCCTCATGTTTCTCTCTCTCTTCCTCATGTTTCTCTCTCTCTTCCTCATGTTTCTCTCTCTCTTCCTCATGTTTCTCTCTCTCTTCCTCATGTTTCTCTCTCTCTCGCTCTCTCTCTTCATGTTTCTCTCTCTCTCGCTCTCACTCTTCCTCATGTTTCTCTCTCTCTCTCGCTCTCTCTCTTCCTCATGTTTCTCTCGCTCTCACTCTTCCTCATGTTTCTCTCTCTCTCGCTCTCACTCTTCCTCATGTTTCTGTCTCTCTCGCTCTCTCTCTTCCTCATGTTTCTCTCTCTCTCGCTGTCTCACTCTTCCTCATGTTTCGCTCTCTCTTCCTCATGTTCTCTCTCTCGCTCTCTCTTCCTCATGTTCTCTCTCTCGCTCTCTCTTCCTCATGTTCTCTCTCTCGCTCTCTCGCTCTCTTCCTCATGTTCTCTCTCTCGCTCTCTCGCTCTCTCTTCCTCATGTTCTCTCTCTTGCTCGCTCTCTCTTCCTCATGTTCTCTCTCTCACTCTCTCACTCTTCCTCATGTTTCGCTCTCTCTTCCTCATGTTCTCTCTCTCGCTCTCTCGCTCTCTCTTCCTCATGTTCTCTCTCTTGCTCGCTCTCTCTTCCTCATGTTCTCTCTCTCACTCTCTCACTCTTCCTCATTTTTCTCTCGCTCTCACTCTTCCTCATGTTTCTCTCTCTTCCTCATGTTCTCTCTCTCTTGCTCTCTCGCTCTCTCTTCCTCATGTTTCTCTCTCTCTTCCTCATTTTTCTCTCTCTCTCGCTCTCTCACTCTTCCTCATGTTTCTCTCTCTTTTCCTCATGTTCTCTCTCTCTCTCACTCTTCTTCATGTTTCTCTCTCTCTTCCTCATGTTCTCTCTCTCTCGCTCTCTCACTCTTCCTCATGTTTGTCTCTCTTTTCCTCATGTTCTCTCTCTCGCTCTCTCACTCTTCCTCATGTTTCTCTCTCTCTTCCTCATGTTCTCTCTCTCTCGCTCTCTCACTCTTCCTCATGTTTGTCTCTCTTTTCCTCATGTTCTCTCTCTCGCTCTCTCACTCTTCCTCATGTTTCGCTCTCTCTTCCTCATGTTCTCTCTCTCTCGCTCTCTCTTCCTCATGTTCTCTCTCTCACTCTCTCACTCTTCCTCATGTTTCTCTCTCTCTTCCTCATGCTCTCTCTCTCTCGCTCTCTCTTCATGTTCTCTCTCTTGCTCTCTCACTCTTCCTCATGTTTCTCTCTCTCTCACTCTCTCACTCTCTCTTCCTCATGTTTCTCTCTCTCATGTTTTCTCTCTCTCTCCTTTCCTCATGTTTCTCTCTCTCTCTCTCTCTCTCTCTCTCTCTCATGTTTTCTCTCTCTCATGTTTCTCTCTCCTTTCTCATGTTTCTCTCTCTCACTCTCTCACTCTTCCTCATGTTTCTATCTCTCTTTTCCTCATGTTTCTGTCTGTCATATTTCTCTCTCTCCTTTCCTCTTGTTTCTCTCTCTCTCTCGCTCTTCCTCATGTTTCTCTCTCTCTCTTTTCCTCATGCTTCTCTCTCTCGCTCTCTTTTTTCCCTCATGTTTCTATGTCTCTCATATTTCTCTCTCTTGCTCTCTCTCTCTCTCTCTGTATTCCTCATGTTTCTCTCTCTCTCTCTCTCTCTCTCTCTCTCTCTCTCTCTCTCTCTCTCTCTCATGTGTAGTTCACATTAATTCTGTAGGCTGAAACCCTGTTATAGATTTTTTTAAACAATTTTTCTTAATTGGCAAAGCACAATTCCTGAAACATTGTTCACATTCTCAAAACAGTTAACACAAACCACACATCACCATCTCAGTTCGCAAAAGAATACATGGGAGTAAACTGCTCTGAGATGCTCAAAACATTGAAACACATTTGCAAAAGCAAATACCTGCACTAAAAGGGATTGCCTGCCATTTCATCAAAATAGGAGGCTTTCTTTATCGTTACTTGAACACTGATGATAGAAATCAGACATACGGCCATCAGAATGAAACGGTCAGTTCCAAGGTCCATTTGTTCTTCTGAACCGTTTGAGGCTTAGTGTAACAAGTTTATCTGGTTATCCATAATCCTATTTAGATCTATATTCCTTATCCTCGTTCAAGTTCAAAGAAATCTTACAAACAAACAAACAAACAAACAAAAAAGCTTTTACACTGAAAGACAGACAATTCCTCACTGATACCTAAACTGTATTCAGTGTTTCCAAGATGATTATTTATTAACATGAAAGTGTGAAGGGGCGGCACGGTGGTGTAGTGGTTAGCGATGTCGCCTCACAGCAAGAAGGTCCGGGTTCGAGCCCCGTGGCCGGCGAGGGCCTTTCTGTGTGGAGTTTGCATGTTCTCCCCGTGTCCGCGTGGGTTTCCTCCGGGTGCTCCGGTTTCCCCCACAGTCCAAAGACATGCAGGTTAGGTTAACTGGTGACTCTAAATTGACCGTAGGTGTGAATGAGAGTGTGAATGGTTGTCTGTGTCTATGCCTGTCCACACGGCAACGGATTCAGGTGACTCCGATACAATTGCTTATCGTTTAGGCCTGACGTCCACACGGCACCGGCGTTTTGGGTGCCCAAAACGCAATCTTTTTGAGAACGGGTTCCAGAGTGGAAAGATCTGACAACGTTGCCGTTGTGAAGTCGTCTGGATGAGTAGAACGGATTTGTTTACAATGACGTCACAACCACATGACTGTGAGTGCTTCACGCCGGGTAGAAGTGTAACGAACTCGATGCGAGTTGTCAACAAATCCTATAACTTGGTTCATGAAACGCGCTTACAAAATATTTTCACTGTGAATATTTATTGTGTAATGGTGCAAAGTGAGAGAGAGAGAGAGAGAGAGAGAGAGAGAGACTCTGCCATTAGGGCAGAGTCAATCCCGCCAGCAAAAATAGGGAAAAAAAGGAGCGATCTCACCTCTTCAGATGTTGGCTTTAGTCCTACAATACATTCCTCAAAAAGGGCGTAGAAGAGCAAATTAATCCATCAACGTGTAGCATTCAATTTATTCCGGACCATTAAAGACGCCGCCTTCTGCGTAGAATCATACGTCATCCTCGCCGCTATATTGGATAGGTCAAAGCGGAGAATAAAGATTCATGTGCTGCGTTTAACTGTACCAACAGGTTTAGCGTCCAAACGAGATCACATGGGATTACCTTTCATAGGTGAGAAACAACAAATTAATCCATCAACGTGTAGCATTCAATTTATTCCGGACCATTAAAGACGCCGCCTTCCGTGTAGAATCATACGTCATCCTCGCCGCCATATTGGAGAGGTCAAAGCGGAGAATAAAGATTAGCTGCGTTTAACTGTACCAACAGGTTTGCCGTCCAAACGAGATCACATGGGATTACCTTTCACAGGTGAGACTGGAAAAATACTTTTCATTGTATTTGGTCATTATAATGTAATTTTACGAATAGATTTTCCTGACTTTGTGGCTAATACGAAGTCTCGCGCATAATAGTTTATGCGCATGCGTCCTTACTTCTTCTATTGTTCTGGTGTCTCCGAAGGGACCGTCTTACAGCGCCCCTAGAGGTGTGGCATGTGTATTGCATCATTTTCAGCAAGTGTTGCATTGCCATATGGACCTGATATTTTACTGATCGTTGCCCATTTGGACGCGATATATTTTTAAATAACATCTCGTTGCCGTTGTCGTGTGGATGTAGCCTTAGGTTAACTGGTGACTCTAAATTGACCGTAGGTGTGAATGTGAGTGTGAATGGTTGTCTGTGTCTATGCCCATGTTTACATTAGACCGTATCAGCGGATCATCAGATTAACGTTTTTAAAACGATTAGTGTGCACACAGCAACACCAATACACGATTCGCGTGCACACAGCAACACCAATACACGGATACGCTCGGCTCCGCAGGCATCCTGCGCTCCAAATCACTCCGCCCTGAACAGCGAGTGCCCTCTGGAGGGTGCGCACTCCGGCCTTGCGCAGCTCACAGAGCGCGCGAGTGAAGTGCACGAGCAGTGATTCGGGACTGAGCCGCTGTGTGTGTGATCCCAGTGCATATCACTTACCACTTGCAAGTGGAAGGATGGCAAGCCTAAAGACAATCATAACTACACAATGGGCAGTATTTGCATCAGTATTTGCAGTATTTTCATACTTTTATACTCTTTAATGAAAGGTGATACAAGGCGGAAGTCCGCGCCGTTTTTCAGCAGTCGCGTCACATGACCAACGCCAGCGAATCAGGAAGGTGGATGTCACAGTGACGTTGTCCAATGACGACGCCAGCTAGAGCTCAGCACAGCGTATCCGCGTATTCTCAATGTTTACACAGCACCGGAGCTGACACGATCTGGATTGAATACGTGGACCCTGGCGGATTCCCGTTTCCCGGCGTTTCCAGGCGGTTTAATGTAAACGGACAGTGCATCCGCGAAGAAAACGAGACAGATACGGTCTAATGTAAACTTGGCCTAAGTGTCAGCCCTGTGATGACCTGGCGACTTGTCCAGGGTGTACCCCGCCTTTCACCCATAGTCAGCTGGGATAGGCTCCAGCTTGCCTGCGACCCTGTAGAACAGGATAAAGCGGCTAGAGATAATGAGATGAGATGAGATGAAAGTGTGAAGAAGAAGAAAAACGTGGATACGTCGTCAGCATCACTAGCAACCCTATGTTAATGTTACGTAAAGAAAATAACAATTCCCCAAAACATTTATTCATCCATTCTCTTCTTATAGATGATATACAGGACTGTGCAAAAGTCTTAGCCACCCTGTTTTTTTCATACAAACTTTGTTATAGATTTCTATTTTATGACGTCTACATTATCGAGTGAGTACAAAATCATTTTAGAGTCCAAACGTTCGTTTTCCAGCACAAAATTAAACGTCTGTATCTGAGCAGCATATTACATAAGAGAGCACTTTTCAGATTAAAAAAAAGAAAACATAATGAAGGCTGCTGGGTTTTGGTGCAAAATGAAGAAGCGAGTGTGACAAAGTGTCCAGAAGAACTGTGGCTGGTTCTGTAAGATGCTCAGTAAAACCTACAGCTCATTTCCTTATCAAACTGCACTCACTGGACCTCAGACTACTATCTTATAATAATAATAATTCATCTTATCTCATCTCATTATCTGTAGCCGCTTTATCCTGTACTACAGGGTCGCAGGCAAGCTGGAGCCCATCCCAGCTGACTACGGGCGAAAGGCGGGGTACACCCTGGACAAGTCGCCAGGTCATCACAGGGCTGACACATAGACACAGACAACCATTCACACTCACATTCACACCTACGGTCAATTTAGAGTCACCAGTTAACCTAACCTGCATGTCTTTGGACTGTGGGGGAAACCGGAGCACCCGGAGGAAACCCACGCGGACACGGGGAGAACATGCAAACTCCACACAGAAAGGCCCTCGCCGGCCACGGGGCTCGAACCCGGACTTTCTTGCTGTGAGGCGACAGCGCTTACCACTACACCACCGTGCCGCCCGTGTAATTATTATTTTTATTTTATTTTATTTTTTTAGCAAAGGGTCGTCTCACACCAAATATCGACTTTGTTTCATTTATTATGGCTTACTGATTACAGTTTATAGTACTTTTTTAATGTTGAAACATTTCATTTCATTATTTTTAGAGCCGTTTTTAGTCCACAGCATTTCTTTCCATGTGCCTAAGACTTTGAATTAAGAAATTAGCGGTGATCTCATGTGGTAGTTACAACATTGCAACATTGTGTTTTGCTTATTGAGACTCTGTCTGAATTTTGTGCTTAATTGCAAAGATGTGTATTTATAGTTTTGACAAAATGCTTTTCCAAGCTTTTTGTGTGAAAGGATGCAATGGATTTCTGAGAAACGTATTCCCTGTTTTGAGAACGTGAACTGTGTTTCAGGACTTGTGCTCCACCGATTGAGAGAAACTGTAACTCTGTGGACTGAAACCTTGTTATCGATTTTTAAATAAAGCCGTTAATTTCTTCTTGGGTCCCGGTGTGTCCGCTAAATGTGAATTAGACAGTTTTACAGTTGTATCGAGATAGCTTTAACTACCCTACCCGCTGTTTCTTATTACCTTGTCTATATTAACAGCATTTCGTCACATTTACCTGAATTATAACATTATTTAAGCCAAATTATCACAAATACCTATTCTGCATTTTAAAAGCTTTCTGATAGACAAACTGAAAAGAAAATTGGATTTAAATGAGTATGTTTTCAAAACATGCTTCAAAACCGATCATCTCATGACGTCTAATCAATCTCCCGTGTCGATTTACAGTCACCTGATTGCTAATGGCCCTCAACTGTTTCTGGTAATGAATTTAATTAACACAGACACTGAAATCGTGTTCCAGCATTGTGTCTGACGAGTCCAAGACTTTATTTTGTCCGTCTGTCTAGACGAGTGTTTTCGCCACAGCGTGCTCAGGTTATTCTCCTCTAATTTATTACTATAGAAGGTATTTGTACCAAGATTAAAGTTGAACTAGGAAAACATAAATACAGCCCCCCCATTTGCAATCTGTGCACATAGATTGCACCAAAATGAAATGAAATAATGCCATTTGTATTTTAATTTTATGTGAATGTATCAACATTAACATTAGTATTAACATGAGTAGTTTGTGGCCATCATTAAAGTGAGACTCTAACAGGAAAAAAGAAATTCCAAACTAGAGCGGCGGCTACAATTATCGACACCTTAACGATCTTTTGGCCGTCGCAAAAGTAGAAAAGACTTTCAATATGTAAATTGTGCATGAATAATTACTCAAACTTCCACTGGGATAAAACGAGTCGATTCTCGGTTACTTAGCGTATCAGATCACGTAACGCTGGTCTACAATTATCGACATCCAGATGATTATTTATTAAGAATAAAAAATATTCAGTATGTGGTATTAAGTTAACAAAACAGTTTTTATTTAAAATTTGTTTTCCATACACTTGTATTTAGTACAAAATATATTTTATATAAATATATCAATGTCGGTGTTTACGTAAATGAGGAAGTAATTCTAATGTTTGTAAACAAATGAACTGATAATGTTTAACCGGTCAGAAAATCTTTTTGTTCCACTTTATAAGTGTTTTCGTAGATCATATTTTGTTAATCATTTGTTGTTTGTATTAATTTCTAGTTTTGTAGTTTAACAATAAATGTCAACAGGAAGTTGATATTGTAACCACATGAACATCCAGGTCAAAGGTCGCACGTCATTCCTCGAACCAAAATATAAAATGTCTGCTGATAGTGTAATATGTGGTAGATATTTACAACAAACTGCAAAAAAAAAAATTTAATTGAATGGAATAGAAAAATATGAATATTTCAAGCGTGTAATTTTTTATATGCTAGGAATTTAATTCTGCTCTAATTCTATTTATTGCAATCGGATTCCAAATACTCTATAAACATTCCATTCTGTTATGGATCAGAAAAAAAATTATTATAAAATCACAGCACTTTAATTTTTTTAAAAGTACTTCATCTACTTCAACAATGTTACACAAAGATCGATCCGTAACAGTTGTAAATGCCCCTTAATTCCACAGCGTGTCGATAATGGTGGACACCGGTGAAAGTGATCGCTATTATCGACACCTCATGTGATTCTCAAACACTCGTTTAGATACAAAACGGCGACTGTCAAATGAAAGAGTAAGAAACAAAGTAGGTTTTGACAAGGAGATCATGAAATATCGGTGAATTTGAGAAGTAAAAACACGTCCATGATCTTTCCACCATGCTTCGCTTCGATCATGACGTCCGGGTTTTCCTCAAATTGCTGATCATGCTGAAAAAAAAAATTCCATCTCGGGTAACGAGCTGCGTCATCAGACGACAAGATCAAAGGGTGAGGCGGGTCTTCCAGTTGATTAATTAACCGATAATAACTGTTGTAACTGAAACTCACCTTTGTAAAATTGTTTTTTATTGGTAAACCTGAAAAGGCGTCGATAATTGTAGCCACCACTCTACCTAACAAAATTTGAATTAAAATATAAAATGGATAAATCAAACTGTAAATCGGTTGAAACGTGCATGTATGTGGTTCTGTGTTCAGCATGGATTTTTTTTTTTTTTATTTTATCAAAATATCAAGTGATATGTGATAGTTTTAGGGACATGGAAATGGAGGGCATCATCGAGACTATGGAAAGCCAAAAGGGTCACATAAAAATGTGATTAGTTTATTAATGCAACTCTAATCTTTGCATTATTTACAGCTCTATGTTGCATTAATGCATATTAAATGTAGTGTTTATTACGTGTGCTAAATCAGACCCAGTTCTGTTCTCCAACTTAATGCACACCATTTTGGCATCCATATTTTTCTTGATCCACGGTGGCTCAAAATAGTCCATGATTCGTAGAAGCCATTAGCACAGGACAGTCGAGGAGCTCCCAAGTGTGTTAACATATTAAATTGGAGCCCATTTTTCTGTCAAACCTTGAAAAAATGTGGAGGTTGATGATAGAATTATTCACAAAGAAGAAGGTACATAATCCAAGATTTCTTGAAAGCTCTGAGAGATCCATTTATTTATTTATTTATTTATTTATCTGAAAGGATGAAGCATTTTCTTTTTGGCATTCATTTTGCAGTCCATCAAGAAAATTAAAAGCTAAAGTGTGTTGTATGGTGTATGTATGTAATAATGTATATATACTTATGGCTACAAAATATCGATAAGTCGAAGGAAATTATGTTTTGATTTAATTTTTTTTATTTTAACACGAATGTTTCATACTTTACATGGAAAAAGCAATTAGTGTTATTTCATATTGTGTTTCTTTTGGGCGCTAAAGAAAATGACAAGTGGGGATTTGCATTTCGATTTTCAAGTTTTAATTAAAATTTTATTTTTGATGCAAAATAACCTCCGATCGTTTACTTTCCGCGTGTTTCTAAGTATTACCAATTTTTCTGTTTTTATGAAAACCAAAACCCTGCACTTGAGTCCATCCGTGCACTTCATAATGATTGCTTATTCTGAACAATAATGAATGCTTGGGCTAATTGAGAGTCCTGCATTTACACACACACACACACACACACACACACACACACACACACACACACACACACACACACACACAGAGCTCTGCCAGCAGCTCATTATTATGTAAGACTACACTATCTGCTAGCTCCAAATGACTGGGGTATCTGAAAGGAGCTTAGAAAAGGCTCTGACTCTTTCAGTCTCTCTCTCTGTCTCTCTCTGTCTCTCTCTCTCTCATTACTTCACCTGTCGTCTTGTTCCTGCCTCTGATTTGGTGTAAATATGTAATAGATTAAACCCTCTACGTTATACTTCAAATTAGATTAATAGTGCACAGCTGTTTTGCCGCAGTGTTTCCTCGTCTCTGATGAGCGGTGAAGCTGTAGAGCTTCTTCCTGTATAACATGTAGCACGTTAAATTATATCGAGAGAGAGAGAGAGAGAGAGAGAGAGAGAGAGAGAGGCAAAGCCTTTGCATACGCATAACAAAAATCTTTTTTGGACAGAAGAGTTGATGGTCAACAGCATTCATTTCCTACCATTCCCTTGCAGATCCAAATGAATTAAAACGTCAGTCTCCTCAAGTCCAGGAAACTGAGAATGTCCACTCACTCTATATATGTTCACTCATTGTATGAATGTCCTCTAACTGTTCACTCACTGTATATTTGTCCACTCACCGTCCTCTTACTGTATAAATGTCCTCTCACCGTATGAATGTCCCCTCACTGTATATGTCCACTCACCGTCCTCTCATTGTATGAATGTCCTCTCACCGTATGAATGTCCTCTCACTGTATATATGTCCACTCACCGTCCTCTCATTGTATGAATGTCCTCTTACTGTTCACTCACTGTATATATGTTCACTCACTGTCCTCTTCCTGTATGAATGTCCTCTCACTGTATGAATGTCCTCTCACTGTATATATGTCCACTCACAGTCCTCTCACTGTATGAATGTCCTCTCACTGTATATATGTCCACTCACCGTCATCTCACTGTATGAATGTTCTCTCACTGCATATATGTCCACTCACTGTCCTCTCAGTGTATGAATGTCCTCTCACTGTATATATGTCCACTCACCATCCTCTCATTGTATGAATGTCCTCTCACTGTATATATGTCCACTCACCGTCCTCTCATTGTATGAATGTCCTCTTACTGTCCTCTCACTGTATATATGTCCACTCACCGTCCTCTCATTGTATGAATGTCCTCTCACTGTATGAATGTCCTCTTACTGTATGAATGTCCTCTCACTGTATATATGTCCACTCACCATCCTCTCATTGTATGAATGTCCTCTTACTGTTCACTCACTGTATATATGTTCACTCACTGTCCTCTTCCTGTATGAATGTCCTCTCACTGTATGAATGTCCTCTCACTGTATATATGTCCACTCACCGTCCTCTCACTGTATGAATGTTCTCTCACTGCATATATGTCCACTCACTGTCCTCTCAGTGTATGAATGTCCTCTCACTGTATATATGTCCACTCACTGTCCTCTCACTGTATGCATGTCCTCTCACTGTCCACTCACTGTATGTATATCCTCTCACTGTATGAAAGTCCACTCACCATTCTTTCACTATATATGTGTGTCCACTCACTGTTTTAATGTACTCTCACTCTATATATGTCCACTCACTGTTTGAATGTCCTCTCACTATATATATGTCTACTCACCGTCCTCTCACTGTATGTATGTCCACTCACTATATATGTCCACTCATTTTATGAATGTCCTCTTACTGCATATATATCCACTCATTGTATGAATGTCCTCTTACTGTATATATGTCCATGCACTGTATGTATGTCCTCTCACTGTATGAATGTCCTCTTACTGTATATATGTCCATGCACTGTATGTATGCCCTCTCACTGTATGAAAGTCCACTCACCATCCTCTCACTATGTGTATGTCCACTCAATGTTTGAATGTCCACTCACTGTATATATGTCCACTCACCATCCTCTCACTGTATATATGTCCACTTACTGTGTGTGTGTGTGTGTGTGTGTGTCTCCACTCATTATATGAATGGCTTCTCACTGTATATATGTCCACTCACTGTATGTATATCCTCTCACTGTATGAAAGTCCACTCACCATCCTCTCACTACGTGTATGTCCTCTCACTGTTTGACTGTCCACTCACTGTATGTCCTCTCACTTTATGTATGTCCTCTGTTTATCAACTGAGTGTATGCATGTCCTCTCACTGTATGTATATCTAGTCACTGTGCTAATGTCCACTGACTGTATATACAGTATTGTGCAAAAGTCTTAGGCACATGTAAAGAAATGCTGTAGACCAGAAATGGTGTAAAATAATGTAATGAAATGTTTCAACATAAAAAAATACTATAAACAGCAGTAAGCCATAATAAATGAAACAAAGTCAATATTTGGTGTGAGACAACCCTTTGCTTTAAAAAATATATAATATATATTAGTCTGAGGTAAAGTGAGTACAGTTTGATAAGGAAGTGAGCTGTAGGTTTTACTGATCATCTTACAGAACCAGCCACAGTTCTTCTGGACACTTTGACTGTCACACTCGCTTCTTCATTTTGCACCAAAACCCAACAGCCTTCATTATGTTTTCTTTTTTTAATCTGAAAAGTGCTCTTTTGTGTAATATGCTGCTCATATACAAACTTTTTTTTTCTGTAACATTTAATTTTGTTCTGGAAAATGAACGTTTGGACTGTAAAATGTTTTTGTCCTGACTCGATAATGTAGACGTCATAGAATAGAAATCTATAACAAAGTTTGTATGAAAAAAATAGGGGGCATAAGACTCTATGTATATATACACAGTCCTGTATATCCTCTCACTGTATGTATGTTCACTCACTGTACACTAAATATAGTATTAGCCAAAACATTTTGCGTTGGTATGTTTATGGTTTTGTAAATATAAAGCAGTAGCGAGTTTGATATGTGCAGTTTGATTCCTGAGTCGTTTGACCACTGAGACTGCATATTTTTTGTTCTATTAGGTGAGGGTCTGATTGTCCTGTTCTGATAATGCTATTTTCACCAGGTCTATTTTTGAATCGAACACTTTTATGTAGTGCATCATGGTACTTATTGCCATGGTTACTCGCCAGCCTGCTTGTCCAGGGTAGCTAATGTACTGTGGGTGAAAAAAAAACAACAACAACAACACAAAAACCGAATGTGGTACGGTATGTATCACTGTTGTTATTCTACTCTTTATGAGATGAGGTCGTTGTTAATATTGCCTTTCAATTGAATGACATACTGTATGAAAGCATGCTGTACCTGATCCCAGTGTAGGGTGCACATAGTGGACGTGTAACACTTTACAAGCATGTCTTACAGCTCCTGAGCATATGAGCTGCTGTATGGAATATATATAGCAAGATGCTCACTTTATCAGTCATTAATGTGAGCTGCAACTGAGGCTCTTAACAGCGAGAAGACAAGAGAGGGTGGAAGGGGCTAAGATTTATGGAGAGGCAAGAAAAGAATGATAACTGTGCTCAGATGAAGAATTGAAAATGTTGACTCAAATCACAGCATGTTTATGGGTCATATAGTATCTGTGGACACACATAGCGAGTCGTGACTCCGCCCTGTGTGCAGCTGCTCTGGTCTGGTGTTTCATTGTGGTAACTGGAGCAGATGTTTGGTGCTCAGATCTTTAATCAACATGATTTAATCATCCATAATGCTCCACACCGTCTGTCCAATGTTCTTACTATTTTTTTTTTCTGATTTGTTTGTGCTTGTGTGTGTCTGTGTGTGTGAATGTGAACACTAGAGTGTAAGTGCATTTATGTTTAATGCGCTCAGATCTCTGTTGGGTGTCGAGCTGATTGGTCTGATAAGGCTTAAGCTAAAGGTCATTAAAGGTGAAACTCCACATGAGGCAATAGATTGATATTGTGTGTGTGTGTGTGTGTGTGTGTGTGTGTGTGTGTGTGTGTGTGTGTGTGTTTGGACAGGAGGACTTGAGAAGCAGGAGTATTTTTGGTGGCGCTTTTTTAAAATACATTTTTTTCCTTTTACTTAGAGCAAACCCATTGAAGCATAAGTCTCATAAACGTATAGAAAATAAAAATTAGTACTCAAACAAGTAGCTGTGTTCAAGCTCACGTGCTCCGGTTTGTTATTATATCCCCGCTCCGAATTGGGGGGTTTATACTGGTTTACGTCTGTCCGTCCAGCCGTCCGTATTTCCGTCTGTCCAAAACATCCTTTTTCTCAGCAACCACAAATCATAGCCACTTGGTACTTGGTAGCAAACTTCAGCTTGGGGTTCTATACCGTGTATACCGTTTTCAGGTCTATCGCACATCAACTTCCTGTTTACCGGCTGAATGTATTTATGAAACATTTTGGGTGGATTTACAAAATTTTCATAACACTTTTGTCAGCAACTACAAATCACAACTGCTCGATATTTGGTAGTGAGCTTCAGCTTGGGGTTCTATACCATGTATACCGTTTTCAGGTCTGTCCCACATTGACTTCCTGTTTACCAGCTGAATGTATTTATGAAACATTTTGGGTGGATTTACAAAATTTTTATAACACTTTTCTCAGCAACTACAAATCATAACTGCTTGAGATTTGGTACTGAGATTCAGCTTGGGGTTCTATACTGTGTATACCGTTATCAGGTTTGTCCCACATCGACTTCCTGTTTACCGACTGAAAGTATTTACGAAACATATAGTGTAGATTTTGACGCTGTTTCAAGAAGCAAAATGCTATTTCAAAATGACAGTTTACCAGGATGCTATTTGAAATCCCTGGGGAGAGACACTGCTCTTTACTCGCTTGTTTCAGGGTTAATTATTTGTTGAAGTCAACATTCATAATAAGTGTCCTATTCCTTCGATTGCTTACATTCTCATATAAGCGAAAGCGGGGCTATACGCAAGTGCGTAATAGCTCACAGTTGATCTTGTTTTGTGTAAGTTTTATCAGGGCTCTCTCTAATTCCCAGCAAATACTGATGTACAGTAAGGAGGCTGCCAGAAACACTTACCCCACTATCTGAGACCTCAGCCCTTGGCTCACCTTGAACTTGAAAGGTTGTAAGGCTGTATACCATTGGGTAATCGGTTCCTTAGCATCTTTCATGCCATGGAGTGTGATCAGCTTGATGTAGAGCACTGGGTGCTCCTCCTCCAACATTCAAATCAAAATCAAAGTCCTTCCCACGCCATGTGGTGGCGCTGATCTCCGTTTCCGTAGCCCTCGGCCTCTCGCCTATTACATAGCTAGGGTTACAGTGGGGGGCTAGTCCTCTGGTAACCGCGAGAGTTTGACTCCCCACTCGCATCTGTATTGCAGCGTGCCTTGCCAGACAGCCGTAGGTACCATTTTTATGATGGTCTTTAGTATGACCCGACCATGAGTAGAACTCACGATCTTGAGGCGGACACACTAACCACTAGGCCACTAGCCGGTTCCTCCAACATTACCTTGGACAAACCTCTGTTTGATGCGTCCATCTGACAGAAAAGTCAGGTGAATGTGATGGCAGGCCACCATACAGAAGTGCTTTTACCTGACAAAAAGCCTGACTAATCCGACAGGCTCTCAACTCTTCCCTTGAAAATAAACATGACACAATGAGTGTTTCAGGGCATGATGAATGGTGCATTCCATTTGTACTAGGAAATCGGGATTTCTGAGTTCCCAGTTGGAAACGTCAACTGGAACTCCCCTTGAAGTCGGATTTCTGATTCGGAAAGTCAGCTGAACCTCACTAAGCCCAACAGCAAAATCTAATACTTCAAAATGGCTGCTTCGTGCATCAATAGTGGTGAAAGCTGTAGTAATATACTGTTTGTTAGGACCTCCGTCTTATTTGTGTCTCATTAAGTCATACACACAGTACTGTCCGATTTCTACATGTGGGCATGCTGCTGCAGTGTTTGTATGCGCAAAATACCACATAATACGTCGTTATCAACTGGTATTGCTAACAATGGCTAGTGGGAACTCGGGTGTGATGTCCTTCCTAGCGCTGACTTATGACTTCTGGGGTAAATGGGGTTTACGGTTATTTAGCACAAAAGTCTTTTAGCACAAATCCAAAGTCTTTTAGCACAACTTTAAGTTCTTTAGCATGAGATCCAAGAACACTTAATCTTTATTATGAATCCTTACTAATCATGTTTAAAGATGTTTGATGGATTTTTTATGAAGGTTGCCGAGATTCTGATCGAAAACTTATCACAACTGTTGGTTACTAAGGAGACATGATTCTCATTTTCCCATTGAAATTGGTCTTTTTTCGGTTAAAGACTTTGTAGCTTTATTAGTCAAATACATATGAAAACAGTAATCTGTGATATCAAATGGACTTTTAATAATTTGAGTAAGTTTTTAGGAATAGATTCCGCTCTTAGTCGACAAAACATGTTGTCAAGCAGGGCAAGAGATGTAATCCCCCGGTTAATTAATTTGGCAAGCGTGTAATTATTGACAGTCAGTTGAATTTGCGATATGATCAGAAGTGACTGAAGTTATCTATGGAGGTGCCCACAAGTCAAGGTCTGTTATGGCTTAACTAACAGACCTTGTTAGTTAAGCCATAACAGACCTTGACTTGTGGGCACGAGATATAATCCCCCGGTTAATTAATTTGGCAAGCGTGTAATTATTGACAGTCAGTTAAATTTGCGATATGATCAGAAGTGACTGAAGTCATCTATGAAGGTGCCCACAAGTCAAGGTCTGTTATGGCTTAACTACAAATATCCAAAGACACCAAAGAATCAGATTTTCAGTCCACATTTCAGGGATCAACAACTGATCCTTAACATGCACAGCAGCAGAAATTCCTGTTTCCAGTCCCTAAGCAATCATAATAAACCCCTTCCTATATCAAGAGGAGTATTTGGTTTTTTTGATTATTGTGACCATAGTCCAGAGTTGTGCTAAGAGACTTTAGAACTTGTGCTAAAAGACTTTGGATTTGTGCTAAAAGACTTTTGTGCTAAATAACCGGATACCGGTAAATGGAATGCAGCAATAATCACTGATCTGCAAAATGGTCGCTGAATCCCAGCTTGAAAACTTTTTAAAGATTTTTATATGAATCACTTACAGTATTTGTCTGCTCTGTACGTCAGATTTCCTCTCTCTCTGTGTGAAAGTACCGTAGGTGGTTCTTGGTCACATTTTATTGAGGAAACATACCTGACTCTTTCAGCACTTTACTTGATACCCTGCTATAATTGTTATTGTGATTCATCATGAGGTTTGTCAGTTTATTGATTGTTTCATTTGTAATCTGAGCAGAAGTGATTGATGCGCTGCTTCGTTTATTTTGTCTTCCAGGGCAGCAATGTGGTGGAGGACCAGGACCTGCTGGAGATTGGGATTCTAAACTCGGCACACAGACAGCGCCTGCTGCAGGCCATCCGCCTACTTCCCAGGGTTAGTACACCAGGCAGAGATAGCACACAGGCCATAATGCCTCTCATTGTTAAGCATATAGCAGGGACACTTAAGCATGGCACTTACCATGGATGTATCACCACGAGTAGCTGGAAACATGAAGGTTGTTGTGACGCAGAATATTTATTCCTGAGCAGAAATAGAAATGAGCAGATCACTGTATTTAACACAGAACAGAATTAGCTGTACTCTCCCCCCACCAATAAACATGAAACCACTACAGGTTTATTTAATTGTATACTTTGGATTTCTATATCTGTACAGTGCCTTGCAAGATTATTCATCCCCCTTGGTGTTTGTTCTGTTTTGTCGCACTACAAGCTGGATTTAAAATGGATTTTTGGAGGGTTAGCACCATTTGATTTACACAACATGCCTACAACTTTAAAAGGTGCAAATTGTTGTTTTATTGTGACGCAAACAATAATTAAGATGAAAAAACCACAACAGAAATCTGGAGTGTGCATAGGTATTCACCCCCTTTCATATGAAACCCTTAAATAAGAGCTGCTCCAACCGATTCACTTCATAAGTCACATAATTAGTTGATTAAGATCCAACTGTGTGCAATCAAAGTGTCACATGATCTGTCACATGATGTCTGAATAAATCAACCTGTTCTGGAAGGACCCTGACTCTGCTACACTACTAAGCAAGCAACATGAAAACTTTTCAGTCACGTGACCTTCGTAAACGCGACCACCATTTTGGACATGTAGCGGACTTCGGCTCGAATTGGTTTGAATGCGAGGAAGGCGACAAACGGAGAACATACAAGAAAAAGGAGTGAGATGCAGAAAACACCTTCGCTATCCAGCAACGTAGGGCATTTACAGGGCGAGCAGAGGGAGAAATAACAGTAACGACGCATTAGCAACGCCGTACAGAAATAACGGTTTATGGCACAGACCCTTTCGGTTCTCGCTCATCTAGCTGCTACAATGACTGCTTAGACTGCAACAATAATACCTAACACACATTTAAGTATCCGTCGTAAAGACGTGAAACTCGTCGAGTGACGAGTGTGTTCATTGATAAGCTAACACAATCTAAAAGTAGACATACCATCACACTGCCCTGGCGCTGTGTACAGTTTACCTTCTATGGTTTGTGCACTCACTATTTGCCATTACTTTCTCCAACCATTGTTACAGATTACAGGGAACGGCCTGGATTTAAGAGACAAATACATGTTCCTCTTGTTTTGAACACTTATTTGTAGGCAGTGCTTAATTTGTAAAGTGGGAGGTCCCGGAGCGCAGAGGATGAGCGGCTCCAGTGCGGAAAAAAAGAGGGGGGAGGGGGGCGCGGCGCTGCGCTTCTGGGCATGTTTTGTAATAACACTGCAAATTAAGTTCATCTGCAGATATTTTGTGGATGTCGTTTCATGAGAGAAATCACCAACAAGACAGATATCAAAATCAGACATTAACACTAAATAAACTTGCATTTTTTTATTTAATTATTTGGGGTTTTTTTTTGTTACATAGTCAAAAGAGGTGTCGGATCACCGGATCCAGTGTAAATAGCTGCCGGAGCCAACGCCCGAGGTTCCGGAGCGCGCTCCGGCTTGCTCCCCCTCAAATTAAGCGCTGTTTGTAGGACACTGCCTCTGATCTGTCCTACAGTCTACCAACAGCAAAGGAACACAATGCTAGCTAATGTCGTTAGCTAATAGCTACTACAGAAGAACAAAGAGCTTACAGTGGGTTATTTTAGCCTATTTGGTTACACACTCGCCGCCACAGAATGTTAACAGCAATGTAATGCCTTTTCTGGCTAATTTTATTCGTCTTACCTCCAACAAAGTGGTCACTGCACAAGCGCTGGTATGCCGAGGGCTGCCAATCTTTCCTGTTTATGGCCGCTATCCATCTTCTCCGTCGGTCAGCATCTACCGGGATCCGATAAAATGATAACCCTTGCCTTGTTTGTTGATGGTTACTACATCCAGGTGCACAACAATATAGTGGCATGATGGAAGTCTTGCTGAAAATAAACACTTTCTTTGCTGCCGTTCCTCAATGCTGGCTGTGGTAAACTACTGGTAGTACATGTCCAAAATGGCGGCCGCGTTTGTCGTGACGTCACGTGAAAAGGGTCCATAGATCAGGGTTGGGTTATAAAAAATATCCCAAACTTTGAATATTCCAGGGAGCACCATTAAATCCATTATAGCAAAATGGAAAGAATATGGCACCACTACAAACCTGACAAGAGAAGGCCACCCACCAAAACTCTCAGACCGGGCAAGGAGGGCATTAATCAGAGATGCAACAAAGACACCAAAGATAACACTGAAGGAGCTGCAAAGATCCACAGTGGAGATGGGAGTATCTGTCCATAGGACCACTTTAAGCCGTACACTCCACAGAGTGGGGCTTTATGGAAGAGTGGCCAGAAAAACAACCATTGCTTAAGGAAAAAATAAGAAAACACGTTTGGAGTTTGCCCAACAGCATGTGGCAGACTCCCCAAACACATGGAAGAAGATTCTCTGGTCAGATGAGACTAAAATGTATCTTTTTGGCCATCATGGGAAATGCCATGTGTGGTGCAAACCCAATACCCTGAGAACGCCATTCCTACAGTGAAGCATGGTGGTGGCAGCATCATGCTGTGGGGGATGTTTTTCATCTGCAGGGACAGGAAACCTGGTCAGGACTGAAGGAAAGATGGATGTCACTAAATACAGGGCAATTCTGGAGGAAAACCTGTTTCAGTCAGCCAGAGGTTTGAGACTGGGATGAAGGTTCACATTCCAGCAGGACAATGACCCTAAACATACTGCTAAAGCTACACTGGAGTGGTTTAAAGGGAAACATTTAAATGTCTTGGAATGGCCTAGTCAAATCCCAGACCTCAATCCAATTGAGAATCTGTGGCATAACTTGAAGATTGCTGTACACCAACACAACCCATCTAACTTGAAGGAGTTGGAGCAGTTTTGCCTTGAGGAATGGGCAAAAATCCCAGTGGCTAGATGTGCTAAGCTAATCGAGACATACTCCAAGAGACTTGCAGCTGGAATTGCAGCAAAAGGTGTCTCTACAAAGTTTTGACTTTGGGGGGATGAATACACATTCCAGATTTCTGTTTTCTCATTTCATTGTTTGTGTCCCAAGGAAAAAAAAAACAAATTGCAGCTTAAAAGTGGTAGGCATGTTGTGTAAATCAAATGGTGCTAACCCTCCAAAAATCCATTTTAATTCCAGTTTGTAATGCGACAAAACAGGAAAACCGCCAAGGGGGATGAATACTTTTGCAAGACACTCTACTATCGCTTGTACTGTCAGAATTTGGATCTTCTTTCAGTCAGTCCATGATGGTTGTGATTCCATAGACACCAGAGTATCAGTGTTACTGGATTACTGCATTATTGAATTCTCAATTCTGATTGGTCAAAAACTATTGATGCATTTCCTGTAAGAGCAGTAGATCTGCAATTCAAGTCACACATTTATTTTAATGCACCTGTTCTAATACTGTATGTTATTATTTCCATAGTAGCCCTCATTCACAGGGACCTTCGTGGTGGATGTGCCAGATAATCTAAGCCTTAGAATATATATATATTTTCCAACCAAAATATCTTTTGGTACTAAAAAAGTATAATCATGAGTATGGTAAAGATTTAATGTGCCTGTTAGGAGACTTTTATTAAACATGGCGAGCGCTTTGTACCAGTCGGAGGGTAAACTCTGACTGGTAACTTAAAGAGAGGTCACTCAGTCTAACTTGTTTTGCAGATGTATCACACCACCACCCTGTCATTGATTGATTAGAAATTTTAAACGAGAAGTTAGTATCAGGAATGATCATGTGATCCTGAACTCCCATGAAAGAGGTGAAACGATGACTGATTTTGTGTTTGTATATGAATCATATGTATGAATGCACACACACCAGGCGGTCAGGAGGCTCAACTCCCTCCCTGTTCTGCCCCTCCTCCCCCCTCTGCCCCCTGCCACAGATTCTGCTCGCACTCCCCCCTTCAGCATCTGACATGTCATCCTCACAGTTCCCCCCCCCCAACACACACACACACACACACATACTGTATATACATACATCTCATCGTTCATTAACGCACTGAACTCAGGGACCGCACATCTCGCTGTACCTCGCCCATTTGCACTATTCCGCACTACCTCACCTTAACCTCTGCTTATTTCATGTTTACCTGCTATAGACCCCTTTCACTGACGTCACCCGAAACCGGAAGTAAACAGACCCTGCGCCATATTGGAAGACCAACAAACTCGTGATAAGGGGATAATAACGGCAGCGGTATGTGAACCCACGAGAATAAAGTGGAGTGGCAAACGACTTAAACAAACAAATCTGAGCTGTTTTATTTATGATTTATTGGCCCAACAGTAGACTTGAAAGAAACCTGTGTGAGACTTGGCAAAAAACTGTGGATATAATGGCTAAGTCTGTGCATGATCTGCGGACACTTTGAGGTAAGCAAACGCAAGAAATTCAGATTTAAAACATGCTAAATTGGCCCCAAGTTGATAACTGTACGAGGAGCAAGCCTCCCAGACTTCTACAATTTAATAATAATAATAATTTAGGATGGTTTGGGGCTTGCTCGCTGCTGCCAGGTTGGTTGTTGAGTAGCCTGACTGTTTTTTTTTTTTTTTCTTGCGTGTGGTATCATTGTTGACGCGAGGTTGTTTTTTGAACATGCCAATGCGGACACGATTTCCCCTGATGAGTTATGACTTCAGACGCGATGCGTGTGTGGAGTCCACGTGACATGTGCGTAAGATAGGCTTCTCATGTGTTTGGAGATCCGCGCTCCGAGACAAGCGCAAGCACACACACCCCCAAGGGAAAAAAAGGGGCCCCCCGAAAATATCGGCATAGTTCGAACACTAAGTGTAGGCACTGGGTGTAAACAACAAATAGTTTACAATGTCTGGGTAGCAAACAGATGGCAGAATTGGTGTCCGGTCCTCCTTATGTTTCCATTCTCCCTTGCCCCAAGTCTTATCATATGGGTCAAACCCATCAATCACAGCCAGTTTCTCCACATACCGTGCCCTTTCTGCAGCTGGTAATGTACTCACATAACCCGAATTATCAGCCATCGTGTCACTTTACTCTCGCTCGTACTTTGTTTTATATTGAGTGCATGTACTTGGTCTTCCAATATGGCGCCTAACAAAATCTTGCGGCGCGGTGACGTCATGTGAAAGGGGTCTATACCTCAAGTGCCCTTGACTGTTTGGTTATTTGTACCAATTTGTGTGTGTGTGTGTGTGTGTGTGTGTTTAGTCTAGTTCATATCTAGAGTGTTTATACTGTTTATATTGTCTGAGTGTTTAGTCTGTCTTGTTCTTATCTAGTGTTTATACTGTTTATTTATTCTGTTTATATTGTTTGAGTGTTTAGTCTGTCTAGTTCCTATCTAGAGTGTTTATACTGTTTATATTGTTTTTTTTTCAATTATTCTATTTTTTATTTATTGCATTGCCAGTTTGCACCGTGGGTCAGAGAGGACTGATATTTCATCTGTGCTGTATGTCGAGCATGTATAGCATATTTGACAATAAAGTTGACTTGACTTGACTTAAAGTTGACTTGACAAGGTAAGGAAAAGACTAACAGGCTGAACAGTAATGCTGAATTCAGAGTTTAGAGCTGGTGGGAATGAAGATGCTAATAATCGTGGGCTGTTAAAAGCACACAGTGTTCTCTGCTGAGAGCGTGAACAGGAGCTGGGTCTCCAGAGATGAGAAGCTGAGCTGGTCTTTATGCTTTGTAATGAGATGACTGTGTGTGTGTCTGTATGTGTGTGTGTGTTGCAGGTGCGACCCATAGGATATGATGGCAATAACCCCACCTCAGTGGCAGAATGGCTGGAGTCACTCGAGCTGGGAGACTACACCAAGTCATTCCTCATCAACGGCTACACGTCCATGGAGCTGGTGAAGAAGATCTGGGAGATTGAGCTCATCAATGTAAGTCCCAAAATGTCTTCTCTTACCTTTACTTCCTGTCTTCGAAAACAGGTGCTTGATATACAGTAATCATTAGCAAGAACTCATTAAAGTGATGAAGTTCAAACATTTCAAGCCATTTTATTTCCCTGGACTCTGGTACTAAAGCCAAGACGTACCATGTGCCATTTAGGTCATTATTCAAACTTTACCTCAGTCGTACCATACGTATATTCACTAGAGATGCATGCAGTTTCTTTTCTGCTACTGCGACTGAAACCTTGAGTATCACTCAATACTGATATCCAGCTGATAAACTACTAAACTTTTATTCTCTGAAGGTCAGATGAAGTCGAGGTTATTCAATATTCACCGAGCCTGAGGTGTATAACTGTTTTAGTATAAATACACAGGTGATTATTTAAAAAAAAAAATTAAAAACATATTTAAAAAATGTTTTTTCAAACTTCAAAAGAGGCATGCAAATGTAATAACAGCATGGCACAGACTTGTCACTTATCTATGCCGAGTCACATGAAATACTTTGCTTTGAAACAGATAACATAAATCACAATTCCACCTTACCTTTGAATAGTTTTAGACCAAACTTCGTAGCATCTTTATTGCTTTTAGGAACAGCATTTTCTTTCATCACTTATAACTCTTCCTCACCTACGATGACAAAGCAATTGGCCGCCATTTTGCCAAGTTGCTTATCGAGAAATAGTCTGAATTTCCTGAGCAATCACTGCACACGAGTTCCTATAATCACCTGCATATTTATACTCATATATATATTAGTCCGACCCGTGCCCTAATTTTAAGAACTCGTGACACAACTTGGACTCGGACTCATGCATTAAAGGAGAACTGGAGTCATTTTTAAACTTTTTATTTCTTAATTAACGTGTTATTCAATTACGTTTTCGGTTTTAGTAAGCTTATATCGTGACTCGTATTGGCAACTAATTGCAATTTGATATTATACTTATCGGCCTATTCGGTTTTAGCCATGTTGAATTTAGTTCATTTAGTCCACGGCAGGCGTTGCTTATCTGCGCGATCTTCACAAGACTTGTGCGAGACTTCGAAACGTGAAGTGTCAGCCAGGTGTCAGTGCCGCCATTTTGGAAACTGTTTTCCAAACGAAGTATTGCACAAAAACGAGTTTAAATGACGATTACTGACTACTTTTTTCAAACTTTCCTGAGTGCTATCAAAACAAACAAAACTTCCGGCTTGATTACGTCAGCATTCGAAAGAGGGCGCGCGCGTCTTTTGACAACGTTGGCAGATGTTGGTCACTTTGATTTCCGCTGTACGTTTTACTTCCATCCTATGATGTCTCGTACAGGTCTCAACGAATCTCATTTACGGCCATCGCTTTGCCATATGGACTGATATATTACAGAGCATATTTCAAATACTCATAACTTGCTATAGCAGCGACAAATTAGTGATCAAAAATGCATTCTGATATTTAATAAAATGAGAGAAATAGAATTTTGATCATAAAAAATTTGCCTTCAGTTCCCCTTTAACTACATTAGGACTTGTAAATTGTAGATGAGGATTTTTTATTTATTTTTTGTAACATGCCATAATAATTTGCATAAGATATTTATATCTACATTAATTTTTGTACTCATTTCATGCAAGAGTGTCACACCTGCATGACTTTGTACGTGCATCAGATAGACTCTCGGGTGCGCTCTGGACAGCGCGCGCGCCAAGTGGACTCTCACGCACGCTGTAAACAACTCGCACCTGCACAGGATTAAGGTGCAATCAGCACGCCTTTTTAAAAACTGTGAAAACACACTTACTTTGCGAAGTATTGAGTTGCATTGCTGACACATTACTGAGACTTATTTCCTTGTTTGGTTTCCTGATCCCTGATTTCCTGTTTCTCATCTTTGATTCTGCCGAGTCTACGATAGCCTGTTTGTGCCTCGCTCGACCTATTGCCCGTTTCACTGTTTTATGATTTTGCCTGCCGTTCTGGATTGTTTATGTCTTCACTTGTATTAATAAACACACCTTCTGCACTTACATCCGTCTCCCAGCCATCTCTGACAGAATACTTCACACTCCCTGATAAAGAGAAGCACATTCACCTGTTCATACATCATGTTCAGGAACAAAGTAATGTTAATGACGCTGAAACAGCCACCGTTAAATGGTGCGGTTGGAGTCTTGTTCTCTGACTCGACTTGAAATTTTTTTGACACACATTACTCTCACATTCACCACTTTCACTTACACATTCCCACGTTCATGTACGCTGTTTTTCTCCCTCTCAAGCACATGAAACACTAGAGGAAACTGGATAAAGGCTTAAATGGACCCTTCTTAGGATTATCACGTCACAGGAATGATCTCTACACTGAGTCAGTTTTACATTTATTTTGTATGAGTTTGCAGAGGCATTATTTTTTGAGTCGAGATGATATTCTGAGCTGAGATCAGCATCACATCCCAAGTGCAGTGCTTCTTCATGAGTTCCTTTCAAAGTTCCCTGCATGAGAAACTGCACTGGTGCCGATTTCTTGACAATGGGATTAAAAATTAAATTGTGTCAGACTGGGTAGTGCGGTCTCATGTGAACTTCACAGTGTTCCACCTGGTGAGAGCTGAACAGTGGTGTGTGTAGGTGGGACAGTTATCTGTGATGGGGACGGATCAGAGTTTGATAAAAGAGAAAGCGAGATGAGAAGAAGAGCTCATATGGTTCAGGGGACCACAGGAATAGTGTCCTGTATTTCTTTCAGTGTGATTCTACCTTTAACTGTTACTTGCTTTTAGAGCATGTTGTTGCTGTCAGGCCCAAGCTGAGGAAGACGATCTAAAACCTTGTGTAAAACCTTCATGCACTGTTCAGTACTTCACGGAGTGATGCTGTGGGAACAGATACGGCCACTAGGGGACAGCAAAACATCATTTATATCACTGTGCAGACTGTCCTGGGGTCTAAAGCAATGCCATTAAAGGAGAACTCATCTCATTATCTCTAGCCGCTTTATCCTGTTCTACAGGGTCGCAGGCAAGCTGGAGCCTATCCCAGCTGACTACGGGTGAAAGGCGGGGTACACCCTGGACAAGTCGCCAGGTCATCACAGGGCTGACACATAGACACAGACAACCATTCACACTCACATTCACACCTACGCTCAATTTAGAGTCACCAGTTAACCTAACCTGCATGTCTTTGGACTGTGGGGGAAACCGGAGCACCCGGAGGAAACCCACGCGGACACGGGGAGAACATGCAAACTCCACACAGAAAGGCCCTCGCCAGCCACGGGGCTCGAACCCGGACCTTCTTGCTGTGAGGCAACAGCGCTAACCACTACACCGCCGTGCCGCCTGATCAAAATTCTATTTCTCTCATTTTATTAAATATCGGAATGCATTTTTGATCGCTAATTTGTTGCTGCTATAGCAAGTTATGAGTGTTTGAAATATGCTCTGTAATATATCAGTCCGTATGTCAAAGCGATGGCCGTAAACGAGATTCGTTGAGACCTGTGCGAGACATCGTAGGACGGAAGTAAAATGTACAGCGGAAATCAAAGTGACCGACATCTGCCAACGTTGTCAAAAGACGTACGCGCCCTCTTTCGAATGCTGACGTGATCAAGCTGGAAGTTTTGTTTGTTTTGATAGCAATCAGGAGAGTTTAAAAAAAGTAGGCAGTAATCATCATTTAAACTCGTTTTTGTGCAATATTTCATTTGGAAAACAGTTTCAAAAATGGCGGCACTGACACCTGGCTGACACTTCACGTTTCGAAGTCTCGCACAAGTCTCGTGAAGATCGCGCGGATAAGTGACGCCTGCCGTGGACCAAACGACCTAAATTCAACATGGCTAAAAAACGAATAGGCCGATAAGTAGAATATCAAATTGCAATTAGTTGCCAATATGAGTCACGATATAAGGTTACTAAAACCGAAAATGTAATTGAATAACACGTTAATTAAGAAATAAAGCAAGTTTAAAAATGACTCCAGTTCTCTTTTAAGTGTGCGGTACCGCTTTAATGCTACCACTACGTACTAGAAATAGGGTAAAGCAAACACTAATAACTTATAGCAGTTTGCAGAGCATGACTTTATTCACCTGCTGAACCAGACACTTTGTGGAACTTCCTGGAAAGCTTTCTATCTTCTATCTGTTGAGTAAGATGACCATGTTCCAGAGCAACAGCCTTCTTCCACCAAGACACTGGTATTTAGGCTACAGCTGGCAACAATAAGCATCTAATGATATTTTATCAGATTTAATTTAGTTTCTTACATTCCAGAAATGTTACTGGACACACTATCAGGATGTGTTATGAAGCTAGACGCACTTCCAGAGCTGCTTCGCGTCCTTTATGCAGCGTTTCATTATAATGCCTGTATGATTTTCTGAGAATATTGTATTTAACAATGATGGAGAATGATCATTTAATAAGATTTTCAGTATTTTTTTTAAATGAATGAATGAAATGGTTATTTTCGTGGCGATCCAGCAGAGACATGCAGCTCTGTGCCCCGTGCAAACTTGCCAGTGTACTGTATAATAGCCACACACTGAAGATATATGTTGCAAATTAGAAAGGTGCACCGATGTGAACAAATGTTTCCCCCGAGAAAAAGAAGCAAAAATGTGTCCACTTTTATTTATTTATTTTTTATTTATCCTTTATTTTACCGGGAAGGTCCCTTTGGGATACAGTATCTCTTCTTCCAGGGAGTCCTGGCCAAGATGGCAGCAAATAAAATAAAGTTTCATATACATATACAAACAGAGACAGGTAACATTAACACAGACTAAAACACAGATAAACACGCTAAATCTCAAAACAGACACTGAGACATAAGGGAGGAGTGAATGACGAAAATGAACCATGGAAAAGAGAGGAAAAAAAGACACTCATTTGAAACAATATTTTCTTATCCCTGAGCATTTTGAGTTAGTTTCACATCCTTTTGTGCAGGTTTTCAAGTTGTAGTTTGGGGCAGGTGAAGGGGAACTTTGCTGAAACCTGGAACCTTCAACATGAGTGTGACTTTTTATTTCTGAATACTAACGCCTATGTTTCCGTTTCTGGTTTCATATTTATTTTGGATGCATTACCTGTTCACTCTGAATACTGTGTTTATATTCAGTTATGGGGCGGCACGGTGGTGTAGTGGTTAGCGCTGTCGCCTCACAGCAAGAAGGTCCTGGGTTCGAGCCCCGGGGCCGGCGAGGGCCTTTCTGTGTGGAGTTTGCATGTTCTCCCCGTGTCCGCGTGGGTTTCCTCCGGGTGCTCCGGTTTCCCCCACAGTCCAAAGACATGCAGGTTAGGTTAACTGGTGACTCTAAATTGAGCGTAGGTGTGAATGTGAGTGTGAATGGTTGTCTGTGTCTATGTGTCAGCCCTGTGATGACCTGGCGACTTGTCCAGGGTGTACCCCGCCTTTCGCCCGTAGTCAGCTGGGATAGGCTCCAGCTTGCCTGCGACCCTGTAGAAGGATAAAGCGGCTAGAGATGATGAGATGAGATGAGATATTCAGTTATACCCCTAATATGTGCAGTTATGTATTCATATACTGTATATTAGGGTGCATCAGTTGCCCTCACTTTCATAAAATCTGATGCATTTTTGTTTGGGTGTTCCTTTTCACCAATAAAGACATCCTGTAAAATTTTTTGACCATATTCAAAAGTCTAATGGTGGCACCATGAGGTTCATTTTTTGCCAAAAAACGCTTATTTTATAGCCTAGTAAACTAGACCCACCCGCCTAGCGGCCAAAAATATTTTTTGCCTAGCGAGTGGGTCTAGCCTCGCACCATATAAACAAAAACACCCCGGGCATCAAATCGTGCCCGCCAATCACAACGCAAGGTTTTTGTTTGGATTCTTTGGGCGGGCTTTTGCAGGAGTGACGACAAAGCTGCGCGACGCTGGAGAAAGCACAACAGGAAAGATGGCTACGGCTAGTGAACAGCGCGCATTTGACTCCGCTTTGGAATCAGTTTTAGAAGAATTAGACTTGGAGTTTTCGTTGAAACATGAGCAGGAAGAGGCTCTCCGCTCATTCCTTTTCAAGAAGGACGTTTTCACTGTTTTGCCGACCGGCTATGGCAAAAGTCTGATCTACCAGCTGGCTCCGCTCGTAGCCAAAAGGATGGGGCTAGTTTGTGCAGTACGAGGAATTAATAAACAGCTTTGAAACATTACTTTTTGATTGTTTCTTATTTTCCCGTTATTTTAAATTTAAGGGAAATTATTTCACCAAACACCACTAAAAAACTCTCAAAAACAGTTTAAGCAAACCCTTGAAAAACACTTGGGAAAAAAAATGAGTGTATGTGGTACAGACTCCAAACTTGTGGTCATTATCTCCAAACTTCTTAATATCTAGAACCTGTTCATTAATTAATACGCATTTTGAAAAATTATTTATTTCAAGGCCTCCCCCACTGCTTTCTGTCGCTCTGACTACGTCACAGTCACTGTTGCGCTGATTGGTCAGAGTGTTGGCCTATACACACAGAGACAGTTTGAAAGACAGAAGTTTGTTCCTCCTACCCGCTTCGGAAATGTCTACGGATCAAGGCCAGACTAAATATTCACATTTAGTCTGGCTTGCCAGGCTACTTATTTTATGTTTTCGCGTAAGGTTTGAATCACAATGTTGGACTCCATTTATTGATTTCTTGTGACCCAGAGATCATGTTAAGAACCTTTGCAAGGGATTGAGAAGCATTAATGTGATATAGTTGATGATCATCTGCTCTCAACACCAGTGTCACAATGGGATGGCTTGGCATCTTACCAGAGGATAAAGGCAACACTCACAAACTTCATTGTGACAAATGATGTGGCAGAGCGTGGGGTTAAACTCGCCCATGAGAAAGTTGGTTCTGCCACAATAGAAGAAAGATTCCAGAACATTGTGCAAGTTGTAGCAAAAGACAGATTAATGGCTCCAAATCTGAGACGGCCACATAGGAAATAGACATTGAGAATTTGCTTCTTAACATTTCACTTGTATCTTCAGTTGTCTTGAAAACAGGTAATCCAGCATCATTATAACTTTAATAGGGGCTAGCATATGCATAGGCGGCAAGCTTAAAACCAGGGTTATAACATTGATAGATAATGCTAGTGACACCCTAAAATAAACCTCCAAATATTTTTAGACATTCTAGACATACTGTCTACAGTATCTAAGATATTTGGTATACTCTATAAGGTGCCATAATGTTTCATGAAAAGTGATTGAAATTTTGTCATAAAATAGCAGCTTTTTCCATAACTTTGAGCTCCTGGTGCCACCATTAAACTTTTTAATTTTGTCAAAATATTTCACCCAGTGTGTTTTCTTACCAGAAGGAACATAAAAACAAAAATGCATCATGATCGGAGGAACTTTTCATTTTTAGGGGGCAACTGATGCACCCTACTGTATATTGAGTTTGAGTAAGATGGCCTTTCTAGAGGACTTTCACTGACATCATACATTTTCGTTTATCACGCAGCGTCCGCTATATTGCCGGGTAAACAAACAAACAGCCGTGACCATTAATAATGAAAATCGCAATGACTGCAGTCAGTACAGTCTCTCTGAAACGATCAAAATCTTACTTTGTACCATCACATTACGTTACATCCAAAAGCTGAAACATGCAGGCATCACAAATCCATATAATTTACACACAAAATGATTTTATTTATTTATTATTTATTCTGCACACTGCTCTCTCTCTCTCTCTCTCTCTCTCTCTGTGTGTGCGCACGCGTGTCTTCATCACTTCTGATTAAATGCAGAGGAGGAATTTCATTGTGCTTGAATGTACATGTGACAAAAATAAAGGCTTCTTCTTCTTAATTTACCCACAAATGTGTTTATTCCACTTGAAAGTGTTTGGCAAACCAGCTCCCGGATTGGGGACACGATGACATCCTGAACTATTTAGTATTTGGGACTTCTAAATACACCAGAGATGCTAAAGGCAGACAAAAGTACAGATGCCTACCAATATTTCGAGGCAGGTCTCATGCCTCCCGGAATGTCATGGGAAATTCCTGATAAAGAAGACTACCGTATTATGACAAAGGTAAGCGCAAACGTGGACTTCTAATAGTAATAAACAAGCCAGGGCCGAGATCTAGCATATTTTATGGTGCTTAACCGAGTCTACATTATCAGTACTTAATGACATGCTGCTAGTCTCGCCAAGCATTAGGTCTAATAAAATATATCGCGTCCAAAGCCCACATCCTGATATATATTTTAACGTTACACAGAGCTTTCACACTAACCTGATATAAAATGTTCTCTACACACGTGGGAATGTTTATCATCCACTCTTCCCATTTAACTGCAACGTGCCATTTTTATCGTCTTTCGGTGTTCTCCAGAAAGCGCTGAAAAGTTAAACCAAGTTTATCTCCATGTCTGTTATTACATCCAAAAGCACTACATATCTCTGGCATTGTTCTTTTACATGTAACTTCTACAAGTTTATCTGTAGATTTACTGAATTGGGCTTACAGTCACTCACGTACACTTGTGCTGGTTGTTGGCAAACACAAAGCTCACCAGGCAACATGGCCGCGTAAACAAATCCGCAGTTACGATCACGTCATGTGAAAGTCCTCCATACAGTATATATAGTGTGTGTGGGTGGGTGGGTGGATGAGAAGGTGTTTGTAAGCGTGGGTGTAAGTAAAGGATCAGGAGTGCACAGTCATTCATTTTGTCCCCTGTCAGGCCCCAAAGTTAATTAATCCACATTTTTCATCTCAGCCTACACACAACTTTATTAGTGCTAAGTGTTTAATATGGGAACTGTACTTTCCTAATGATACAGTTGTGCGTGTGTGTGAGTGAGAGAGAGAGAGAGAGAGAGAGAGAGAGAGTAGTTATGGATGTGTGTAAATAGGGAGAGGTAATATTAATATCATATTTCTGTGATTACTCAAGCATGAAGAACTGTGTTGGTAGCACCACCTCTTCCTTTATACATTCTCTCTCTCTCTCTCTCTCTCTCTCTCTCTCTCTCTCACTCACTCACTCACTCACTCACTCACACACACACACTCCAGGGTATAATGCTTTATTTAACCTGACTGTACTTGTACAATTTCATAACAGCAATGCAAACACTAAAAGTAATATAAATGCATCAGTTCAATCAACTCTGCTGGTGTATTCATTTCAGTGCAGGTGACATGGGAGTGGATTTTCACTTCTATCCCATCCGACTCCCATAAAAATATTCCTGTCTCGTCTCAATCTTGGAAGAAAGACTACGGTCCCATTCCTTTGTTCAAAATAAAGAACATCGTGTTTATTCATACTTATATACAACTGACCTGTTATTATGATTCCCGTCCCACCTGCTCCCATTGAAATTGTTTTCCTGTCCTGTCCCAGTCATATGATAAATAATGAAATCCCGCAGGAATCCCACAAGAGTCCCACAAGGATCCTGTGACTCACAGGATTCCTGAAACAAATGGCAGCCTCTAATGTAGGCCATGCCTTCAGATGATAGTCATACATGGTGTGTGCGTGTGCGCGTGCGCCACAGTTCTTCTGGACACTTTGACTGTCACACTTGCTTCTTAATTTTGCAGTAAAATCTTCATTATGTTTTCTTTGCAGTAGCCTTCATGTTTTCTTTTCTAATCTGAAAAGTGGTCTCTTGTGTAATATGCTGCTCAGATACAAACATTTTTTCCCCCCGTAACATTTAATTTTGTGCTGGAAAACGAACGTTTGAACTCCTAAAATGTTTTTTGTACTGACTCGATAATAATGAAGTCATAAAATAGAAATCTATCACAAAGTTTGCATGAAAAAAATATCTGGAAAACCGGATCAGATCGGACAATCCAATACAATATGGTTCAGTAAGGACATCACATCTCCACTGTCTCTCAGATTAACCAAATATGAATGATTACAAATCAAAATATTACTCACACGTCATGAGGCCAGTACTGTAGTGTAGTGTGAAGAGTTTCTACACTTTAGAGAACTGTTTGTACTGGTTTCATCAAACGCCTCAGTATGCTTCTCAACACGGTCATTTCATCAGTAATGACATTTGCTGCCAGCTATTTTTAATATAATTGTTAGTGATTTTGATGATCAGATGTTGCAGCTCTGGTAATACATATTTTATTCGATTCGAACTGTGAGGCTGATGAGCTACAGCAGCAGAAAAGCACATTGGGATCCACTCCTATCAGCTGATCTTTATCCAACCTTTATCTGTCTTGTTTCAGTGAGCGCCCACAGTGGCACTGGTTTCTGCACATTGAAGAGATCAGGGGTTATTCTCAGTCCTGTAAAGGGAGGGTGTCATTAGGGGTGTTCACACGGCACATATTTGCATCGATGCTGCACCGATGTATTTTGTTGCGATATATCTTACACCGGTGTAAATTTTGTGAAGCGTTCACACATCACAACCCTGCTTACTAGAGAGAAGCGTGTTAGCACCGGTGCAGCCCCACTGACGTTCACACGGCAGTTTTTGCAACCGTGCTATACGATAGTAATAATGCGGAAATGAAATATGCGCATGCGTGAAAATGTACTTCCTTTTCCCGGTTGTCATGGCATCACCAAGCGCTAGGAAAACAACGTGGATGAAGACACCAGTGTTGCCAGATACTGCTGATGTTTTCCAGCCCAAAATATGTTCAAATCCGCCAAAATGCACTTAAAACCGCCCAATCTGGCAACGCTGGAAGACACGCAGTTCTGTTGTTGTTGATATTCGCCATTTTGGAAGCGCAAAATACCAGGATGCAAATTATGCAATGCCCGTATGTAATCAACTCTCCTCATGCGTAGCGAGTCTACCCCGTAGTGTTCAGACGTCCCATTTTATATCGGTGCTGCCCAGCAAACTAGCATTTACTCCGGAGTAAATTTCTTAAACCACCTCCCGAGCAGGGTTAGATTTGCACCGGTTTAAGCAGCTTTCAGGGGCCACACCGGTATAACTTTGTACCGTGTGAACGCTCTACCGGGGCAGCCCCGGTGCTACACCGGAGTAAAAGCTGCCGTGTGAACACCCCTATAGTGTGACATTCAGTTCAGTGAGGAGCAGAAGTGTGCCAAGACAGTCTTCAACGGCGTCTGTCCGCTAGATGGTGCTAACACATTTTCATTCAAAGCTCATTCTCTTCGACACAGCATGTAGTGTTCAATAACATAAAGAATTAGTGACTGGTGTGATGAAAGTGGAAGAATGAGGGGATGCGCTATTTTTAGAAAGAGTTATTTGTGGCTGTGATAACTGTTCACGTAAAACAAAGCCCCAACAAAGTTCCACTGCAATTGTAAGCAGGAAAGAAGCTGCTTAGTCACACACACATCATTCTACGTGTCATGCTCCAGCTGGTCTGGTATAAATCATACAGCTGCTTTTTCCTGTGAATATGTTGTGCTTTATTCTTGGCTTTCTGCCATGTGATTCCCACTGAGCAGTAGACGATCCTGTGATGTACAGGTGATCAGAATCACGAAACAGCGAGACGGAGAAAGTCATGGCATCCCACAGTGTCTTATCTCACTATCTGTAGCCGCTTTATCCTGTTCTACAGGGTCGCAGGCAAGCTGGAGCCTATCCCAGCTGACTACGGGCGAAAGGCGGGGTACACCCTGGACAAGTCGCCAGGTCATCACAGGGCTGACACATAGACACAGACAACCATTCACACTCACACTCACATCTACGGTCACCTACAAGTAAGTGGATGTTGTCAGTGGTTGGTTCATAGTTCTTGCAAAAATAAACACCTATTTGCATCTGAAACACACTTTCTTCTCACTTAAAAGTCAACTGACTCAGCACAACGCGTCTGGTGTGAGGTAATGGAGGCTTCTACTCAGGCCATGGTTAATGGTTATGGACAGCAATTAGGATATATATGTTTTGTTCTCTACTTAGAAATGCTTGCTTTAGAGACCCAGGCTCAAAGATCTGTTGATTTGTAGAAGTACAAGTGTAAAATTGATTTCTTACACCCAGTGTTTTTGTGGAACGTGAGACAGAAAACAGCTTCACATGTTTGGGCATTATCCTAAAATGGCATCTTGGCAAGTGAAAATATCAAATACACGATGATTAAACTTATTTCTAGACATTTCTTATCATTTCAAGCTTAAAGCTAGATGGCCTTTCGATTTCATAAAATCGGTGAAATTTAGTTTCCTCTGAAATTTGGTCATCATGATGTTTTTCTGCAGTATCTAAAAAAAAAAAACCAGGCCATTCTGTGGTTTCTTCTTCTTTTGGGTTTTACGGCAGCTGGCATCCAGTGTTGCATTACTGCCATCTACAGGTTTACCTTTGACGGTGCACTGACAGTTACATCATTCTGTCGCTAAACGAACAGCTGATCACACCGAGGTGCTCGCTGAGCGCCGATATTTATTAGTTTGGTCCTGCGTTTCCTTTCCTTCGCAACATGACATCTTTTCGTCTCGCTTTCTGTTACTGTAGTCGGTCTTTCACGGTTCATTCGCACGCTTACGTCCTCCATTTTTCTCTCCTGTTTCAAATTTGTATCCCACAACGCCTTGCGTGAACGGGGAGAGCCCACCACGTGATGCATGATGTAGTATCTTGAATTGCATCATGGTGGAGCAGGAAAAAATAGCAGAGAATTTATGGCCACATGACCCTAAATTCATTAATTGCTCTATTTAAAAAAAAACGAATAAAATTGGAAGTCTGTGATTCGAATTCAGTAGCTTTCGGTCCACTAAACAAAAATAACTGGGTGTCGGGAAAATTCTTTTTATGACCTACACTTGAAAAATCTGAAAGGCAGTCTCGCTTTAAATTTAGTTCTGCTTCTTTCTAGAAATAAAATCCAAAATGAAATTAGCTAAATGATGTGCAAATATCTCATCTCATCTCTAGCTGCTTTATCCTGTTCTACAGGGTCGCGGGCAAGCTGGAGCCTATCCCAGCTGACTACGGGCGAAAGGCGGGGTACACCCTGGACAAGTCGCCAGGTCATCACAGGGCTGACACATAGACACAGACAACCATTCACACTCACATTCACACCTACGCTCAATTTAGAGTCACCAGTTAACCTAACCTGCATGTCTTTGAACTGTGGGGGAAACCGGAGCACCCGGAGGAAACCCACGCGGACACGGGGAGAACATGCAAACTCCGCACAGAAAGGCCCTCGCTGGCCACGGGGCTCGAACCCGGACCTTCTTGCTGTGAGGCAACAGCGCTAACCACTACACCACCGTGCCGCCCGTTCCAAAAGTCCTCACTGGAAATTTTAATACACTAGATGGCCAAAAGTTTGGGGACACCTGATCATCACACACACTTCTAGGAAGGCTTTCCACTAGATTTCGGGACGTGGCTGTATGGATGTGTTCATTCAGCTACAAGCGCGTTAGTGAGATCAGGCACTGATGTTGGGTGAGGAGGCCTGAGGTGTAATCGGTGTTCCAGTTCATCCCAAAGGTGTTCAGTAGGGTTGAGGTCAGGGCTCCGTGCAGGACACTCGAGTTCTTCCACTCCAACCTTAACACACCATGACTTCATGGAGCTCGCTTTGTGCACAGGGCATTGTCATGCTGGAACAAATTTGGACCTCTTAGTTCCGGTAAATGGAAATTGTAACGCTACAGCATACAAAGGCATTCTATGCAACATTACAATAACATTTTGAGGAAGAAGCACATGTGGGTGTGATAGTCGGGGGTGCGCATACTTTCGGCCTACAGTGTATATGTTGTTTTCACACTTTTTTGAATTTGTTCGGTTTTCTTTAATTCCTCATTTGTGTGAAAATTTACATAATTATGTTTGACATTTCTAATTTGGGAAAATAAGATGAAATTCCTGAACTGTATAACGGATGTATTTAAAAAAACGCATCAGTTGTGGACACTGGGCGTGTTGACTGCATGAGCTACAGTGATGATTAGATCGTGACCTGACATGACATGGTGCTGATTCACTCTCACTTCACTTCTTTCTACTTTCAGCAGTTCAGGTAGCTACATGTACGAACTGCCTATGACCTGTTCAGATCACTTTGATTTTCTTCTGCTGAATAAACAGTTAGTACAGCACATGTTTTGTTTGAGCATGAAGTTTTACATTACAGTAAAATGAGCGGTGTTTATTACAGCGGTTGGAAAACTCTATATTGCTTCTTATTATCGTTTTTTCTTTTCCTCTTCTAACCAATTTTGGAATTTTCTGCGAAGAATTCAGCACGATTCGCTTAATATAGAAACTTCATTCACACTTTCTTGCAAATGACACTTGAGGGACACTTCCTTTTGCATCACTCTTTTTTAATCCCTCTGTCCATCCATTTTTTTCTCCATAGTTTTGGAATGGGAGATTTTTCAAGCTACCTCCATATTGTGGCTTTAAAAAAAACAACAACAATACTTCCAAACTTGCTGGACATGTTCTGGATAATCGTCATTGGCTGTTCATTGCTAGCAATGATGACTGCTTCATTAAGATGCACAGAAACACAGATTGAGGCCCGCACCAGAGTGACAGTCACCCGCACCAGTGGCACAAACGGCCCGGCCGACCCACCACGGAATGCCTGGCCTCGTGAGCTCTCATATACTATTCTCCTCTCATAACGAAGCACCTTGCACGGTAAGGTAAGACAAATTATGTTGTGCCCCCATCACGTTGTCTCTCTGGACCTCCAGACCTGATGCCAAGTGGTGCACAAAAGGGCCACAGACCTGACGGGTATGGAAGTTGCCCCGCAGTGACAACTGACTTGCCAAGTGATGCCATCCATTGGCCATTTGAGCGACTCTTCCGTATGCCATCTGGTGGTGCACCATTGACCCTGTTGGGTTCATCTGCCACATTGCACTGAAAAGCGCCCTGCTGCCAGCGCCTTATTGGTGACGTACTATTTAACCCATAGCTGGAACTCAGGCAGGTGCTACCACTCCGGGTCAGAGTGGCCTGGGAGCAATGGTGATTAAGGGGTAACTCTGCTTTCCCCAATACTCAAGTCCTCCCGGACCTGAGACTCGCCACCGGTTTCAGTTTAAGGTCATACTCAGCACTAATTCTGAGCAATACTACAAAGTACTCTACCTCTTTTCATACCTCTATCACTTTTTTCTTCCCTCACTTTTCCTCCCATTGGCCTCGGTTCATTTTTTGAGCCCTATCTGCTCCTAGAACCACCGAAGTTGGTAAATGTCATTAGGTTGTTGTCCCTCACATAAATATGGCATGACTTTTTTCTCTACTCTTTCTTTCTTTCTTTCTTTCTTTCTTTCTTTCTTTCTTTCTTTCTTTCTTTCTTTCTTTCTTTCTTTTTTCATCCCTCCATATTCCCTTTAGAAACCATTGATTTTACTACTCTTACATCTTTTAAGATAAAGTCACGAAACTTGGTGGATTTGTTCAACTGCAAAAGTACAGCACTTAAATGCATTTTATACAAGTGACACTCATCTGTTCTTTCATTCATCCCTTCTTCCATAGCAATCTGCTGATTTTACTTCTCCTTCAACTTTTAGGGTAGAACTACCAATTTTTATGTACATTCAACTGCTGAAATAAAGTACACCCTTACCTTATCTGTCAGTTTCCATGTAAATATGTAGGCATGTTCTGATTCACTCAATTCATGATTTGATTTGATTCATGATATTAGATTCATAATTCCATTTTCCCATTATATTTAAAAAAAAAGAATTTTATTACCAAAAAATGCACAATTTATTTTCTTAAATATCCCTTTTATTAAAAAAAACCTTTTGTTTCATTTTCTTAATAGCCAACAATAATTATTTACTCATATTTGTAAAGGTTGGAGTGAAATATAACAGCCCATTAACTAAAATATTAATTTTATTAAAAATGAAAAAGTTAATAACAAATTGGCCTTTTCTTAATAAACTTTTATGAATATTTGTACTACCTCCATTTCCTTCTCTTTTCTTTAGCTTTCAGCAGTCTTTAAAAAGAGAGCTCTGATTTCTTGTTGGATCTATTTGTACAGTCAATCACATGACACCTCTTTCCCATTTTAGATCTGTTTTTGTGTGTTTTCATGGCATTAGAGCTGCGTTACTTCCACCTACGGTGAAGTCACATGTATTCTCGCTATTGTATGTTTTTGTGCCTTTTGCTGTCTAAACATCACAATTAGTGCTAGGAAAAACTAAGGGATTACACAGCCTGATGATAATTGTGATTCATTTTTTTTATTTTGATTTGAATCATTGTAAATTTGTATCACAATTTATCTTTGTACAACATATTACAGATATCACATTAATGGCATTTAACAGACACTTTTATCCAGAGTGGCGTACAACATACCCAGAGCAGCCTGGGGAGCGGTTAGGGGTTAGGTGCCTTGCTCAAGGGCACTTCAGCTATTCCTGCTGGCCCAGGGAATCAAACCAGCAACCTTTTGGTCCCAAAGCAGCTTCTCAAACCATTCGGCTATGGCTTGCCCCAAGCCACATATATATTGTTACATGCTTATTAATCTAACTTCCCCATGTATTTCATTTCTTTGTCTCCCTCATTCATTCATTATTTATTTCTCTCTCTATCTATAGATCCATCCATCTTGATTTTTGGCTTTGCAAGCAGTAATACTTCCTTCAGAAAATGCAAAACCAGTTGTATTTGATATTCTCTCACCAATAAATGAACTGGCCATCTGACATTTGCAGCTTGATATATTACACTCTTGTCTGTGGCTGGAGCTGTCTGTATTTCCTGATGTCAGCAATCAGTTTCACAATGACACACAGACCTAGTTGGGTGTGGAATTGGGTCGAGTGAGTTTTAGGCTACAAGTAAGTGGATGTTGTCAGTGGTTGGTTCATAGTTCTTGCAAAAATAAACACCTATTTGCATCTGAAACACACTTTCTTCTCACTTAAAAGTCAACTGACTCAGCACAACGCGTCTGGTGTGAGGTAATGGAGGCTTCTACTCACCCCATGTTTAATGGTTATGGACAGCAATTAGGATATACCGTGTATGTTTTTTTCTCTACTTAGAAATGCTTGCTTTAGAGACCCAGGCTCAAAGATCTGTTGATTTGTAGAAGTACAAGTGTAAAATTGATTTCTTACACCCAGTGTTTTTGTGGAACGTGAGACAGAAAACAGCTTCACATGTTTGGGTATTATCCTAAAATGGCATCTTGGCAAGTGAAAATATCAAATACAAGATGATTAAACTTATTTCTAGACATTTCTTATCATTTCAAGCTTAAAGCTAGATGGCCTTTCGATTTCATAAAATCGGTGAAATTTAGTTTCCTCTGAAATTTGGTCATCATGATGTGTTTCTGCAGTATCTAAAAAAAAAACTAAACCCAGGCCATTCTGTGGTTTCTTCTTCTTTTGGGTTTTACGGCAGCTGGCATCCAGTGTTGCATTACTGCCATCTACAGGTTTACCTTTGACGGTGCACTGACAGTTACATCATTCTGTCACTAAACGAACAGCTGATCACACCGAGGTGCTCGCTGAGCGCCGATATTTATTAGTTTGGTCCTGCGTTTCCTTTCCTTTGCAACATAACGTCTTTTCTTCTCGCTTTCTGTTACTGTAGTCGGTCTTTCACGGTTCATTCGCACGCTCACGTCCTCCATTTTTCTCTCCCTGTTTCAAATTTGTATCCCACAACGCCTTGCGTGAACGGGGAGAGCCCACCACGTGACGCATGATGTAGTATCTTGAATTGCATCATGGTGGAGCAAGAAAAAATAGCGAAGAATTTATGGCCACGTGACTCTAAATTCATTAATTGCTCTATTTAAAAAAAAACTAATAAAATTGGAAGTCTGTGATTCGAATTCAGTAGCTTTCGGGCCACTAAACAAAAATAACTGGGTGTCGGGAAAATTCTTTTTATGACCTACACTTGAAAAATCTGAAAGGCAGTCTAGCTTTAAATTTAGTTCTGCTTCTTTCTAGAAATAAAATCCAAAATGAAATTAGCTAAATGATGTGAAAATATCTCATTATCTGTAGCCGCTTTATCCTGTTCTACAGGGTTGCAGGCAAGCTGGAGCCTATCCCAGCTGACTACGGGCGAAAGGCGGGGTACACCCTGGACAAGTCGCCAGGTCATCACAGGGCTGACACATAGACAACCATTCACACTCACATTCACACCTACGCTCAATTTAGAGTCACCAGTTAACCTAACCTGCATGTCTTTGGACTGTGGGGGAAACCGGAGCACCCGAAGGAAACCCATGCGGACACAGGGAGAACATGCAAACTCCGCACAGAAAGACCCTCGCCGGCAACTGGGCTCGAACCTGGACCTTCTTGCTGTGAGGCGACGGCGCTAACCACTACACCACCATGCCGCCCTGATGTGCAAATATGACAAGACTATTTCTATTTATATAAATCCTGAAACTTGTACAGAAATAGATTTAGCAATCTTATGTTTGGCTTGAATATATTCATCTGTATGTCTTTTTTTTTTTCCTGTGTAAATGATAGAGGTTCTTGTCAGGGTGCAGGCACTTATGGATGCAAGCACAAGGGAGAGCGGGTGCATCACAAAATGTCAACAAATCCAAGTCAGTAAGCCAAAGACGTAGTCAGGGATGGGCACGGGTTGGTCGATCAACAAACGGGATGTCAAAGGGCAGGCGAGGAAACAGAGTCGGGAAATAAACGTAAACTGAGTCAAAATACGAATAGTCAGAAGGCTCAGTATGATCAGGTACGGAGACACAGAGCAATACTTCGCAACGTGTGTTTGTGACTGCTGAGCTTATATAGGGAAGTGATTACTGGCAGATAGGAGACCAGTGCACTTGTTAGTACTCCGGAGATGAGGGGCGCTGTGGTGTTTGGGAGTTGTAGTCCGGAGTGGCCATGTTTGGAGGCTGCTCCAGACTTAGGTTTTCACCGCTGTTACTGACAGTTCTGTGACGGCGACTATGTTCGGATTATATTTTTGATATTTTCAAAAATGTTCTTTCTGTTTGCAAATTTCATATTGTAACGATTGTAATATCTATCAGTAAACAGCTGTATAAATGGGCCGGTTTGACTCATACTTCATCACAGCTCGGCAGAATGCACCCCAGATATAGTAAAACAGATTTATGCAGCACAGACCTTGTTAAGCATCCACTCGTTTTTCTCCCACTCTGTCATCACGCCATCCTAGTGTTAGTGTGTGTCAAGTGATCAAGTCATCAGCGTGCTACATTCAAGCAGGATTTTAGCCTGTGCTTTTATTCGCTTACGTCAGTAATAACAGCTACAACAATGATCGATTCAGCAGACTGCGCATCAAGGTCACTTACAAGTTGGTCGTGTAAGTCTTGAATTCGGCAAATTTTATCCTGTCTTAAAGTGTCAATATGTAATAAAATGTAGAATACATACTGTATGATGTTAATATGAATTGAGTTACTGTAGTGAGCGCTGAAACGCATTCTGAGAAGGCAAAATGGCCTCCCTGGGGTATTAATAGCAGGCGGCCTAAAGTCATCAGGCCAGTAATAACAGTTTAGTTCTGGTAATTATTACCCTGTTGGTTTGACTGCTAGGAGTAGGCTAGTTACCATAGGGACCACTTATGTGCAGTGTATGTGACTCAAGAGTGACGTGCGTATTAGTGTGTGACGCATGTGTGTGTGTCAGTGCAGTAATGAGTTTTCGTGTCCTTTGTGTTGTGTTCCTGTGTTCACCATCCTTCCAAACGCACAGATTGCAGATTCTCTTTCCAGTTCAAGCAGATGGCCATTGCGTGTATTAATGCAGCAGTCTGATCAACCACACACACACACACACACACACACACACACACACACACACACACACACACACTTATTTCTGTCACACATACACTTACGCTCTCAACACCGCCGCTGAATGTGTTTGTGTGGTTGCCTGGGAAAGCCCTTCACATGATTGGATTCGGACATTCTCTACGCTATAGTTGTGAACTGCTTTCCTGAACTGAAATGTATTTTTCTTTTGCGTATACCTCCAAGTAAAGTAGTCTATTTATCTATCTGGCACATCACTGCAGTGACGTGGCCGCTCTGACGGCTTCAGCCATCAAAGTCTCTAGGGATTTACAGAATTACAGTAGTGGTTTCCTGTTGCCTTCTACTGAATTATTATAGAGGTTTTCTCCTCTCAACCATTCACACCCACATTGACACCTATAGACAATTTAGAGTACCTAGTTAACCTAACCGTAAGTCTTTGGATTGTGGGAGAAACCGGAGAAGAACATGCAAACTCCACACAGAAAGGCCCTCATCGGCTACTGGGCTCGAACCCAGGACTTTCTTGCTGTGAGGAGACAGTGCTAACCACTACACCACCATGCCACCAGTAAAGTAGTAACATTTTTTAAATCTGGTTACTACGATGGGTCGTTGCATCCAGAAAGCGCAACAATCACATGCTTCCCGGCTGCAGTGCGTTCTGAGAAATGTAGTTGAAAATCTCTTCACACTATTCTTTTATATTGAGGAGGAAAGACTGCATTTCCTATATTGTTATCTTCCTATATTATTTCTATATTATTTGTGAGGACGTTGATCCAACCTTGCAAAGTGACGTGACCTGGTTCCTTGACAAAAAAAAAAAGTTTTCCTGGCACAATTGGTGCTTTGTTCATCTCGCAATTTTCTCATCTTTTTTCCATAAAATTATGACTTTACCATTTCAGATAATATCCATGTTTTTCTCGTAAATTTCTGACTTTCTTCTTCCTTGTTCAGCATTATTACCAGGTCAGGCAATACTGCTGCCCTACTGATCCACATGCCATATTAATTGGAGCACAGTTTTACACCAGATGCCCTTCCTGCTGCTGCAGCCCTCCCATTTATAGGCTTGGGAAATGCACACATTCACACCTATGGGCAATTTAGATTAGCTAGTTAACCTAACTGCATGCCTTTTGGACTGTGGGGGAAACCGGAGCACTCAGAGGAAACTCACACAGACACGGGGCCAGCATGCAAACCACACATGCCCCTTTTCCACCAAATCAGTTCCAGGGCTGGTTTGGGGCCAGTGCTTAGTTTGGAACCAGGTTTTCTGTTTCCACTGACAAAGAACTGGCTCTGGGGCCAGAAAAAAACGGTTCCAGGCTAGCACCAACTCTCTCCTGGGCCAGAGGAAAGAACCGCTTACGTCAGTGGGGGGGACGGAGTTGTTAAGACCAACAACAATAACAAGACCGCGAAAGATCGCCATTTTTAAGCGACGAGAAGCCGCAGCTGTACAAACGCGAAGTCATCCATTATTATTATTATTATTATTATTATTATTATTATTATTATTATTGTTGTTGTTGCTGCTGCTGCTGCTTCTTCCGTGTTGTTTTTGCTTCGATATTCGCGCCAAGGTTTATGCAAATGTAGCGACGTAACTGACGTATACAGCGACGTAACTGACGTATATAGCGACGTAATGACGTGTCTCCCCTTAGCACCGCGAGCTATGGAAAAGCAAACTGGTTCTCAGCTGGCTCGCGAGTTGAACGAGTTGTGAACCAGCACCAGCACTGGCCCCGAACCAGCCCTGGAACTGATTTGGTGGAAAAGAGGCAACAGAAAGGCCCCCGTCAGCCACTGGGCTCAAACCTAGAACCTTCTTGCTGTGAGGCGGCAGTGCAAACCACTACACCACCGTGCTACCCTTGTAAATTTATGACTTTAATCTCAGAAATTCTGATTTTTTTTTCTTGGAATGTTATGCCCCTCTTTCTGCTCTGTAATGCATAAAAGACACTATTGTTCTGAGTTTTCTTCTTGTAAATTTGTGATATTTTAATCTCTGAATTTCTCAGAGAATATAGAAGTAATCTCAGAGAATATCTGAGGTTTTGTTTCTTGAAAATGTATGACTTTACTCTCAGAATTTGGGGGGGGGGGGGTTTCCTCAGAATATTACCCCCTCCTGGAACCCTTTTGTTGTTGTTGTTGTTGTTTTACCTACAGTGGCCCTAATACACCATCTTTAATTACCTTGAAAAGTTAAAAAAAAAAAAAAGGTGAGAATTGCATTTTAAAGGTGCCACACTTCCCTCTATGATTATAACCTATAATCAGAGGTGGACAAAGTACCCAACTTCATTACTTAAGACAAAGTACAGATCCCATTTGTATCAAATGTTACTCCGATACAAGTGAAAGTTGTCCAGTCAAATTTTTACTTAAGTTCAAGTACTGATGCACTTGCTTTTAAAAATACTTAAGTATTAAAAGTGCATTTTCTTTCAACTCATCGTTGTATTCTTGCCACAGCGCTTACAAAACCTAATGCCGTTACCAAAGACAGAAATGTGAATTCACAAAATGAACGCATGCCGTGCCATCATGGTGGTTTAACGTTAAGCTAGCTAGTCAGTGATGCTCCACCTGACATGCTAGCAAACGCTTTTCAAACTCGAAATCATATTGGGTAGCTAATGCTACTAGAAAAGAAAGATTTCTACATTGTTTATTTGGCAAGATTATGCTAAAACATATTTCTGAAAGGACTTCAGATAACTTAACGTTATTCATGTTAGCGTAACTCCGTTTTTACATGCTAACTAACAGTGTCCGAGTTAACTAGCTATGTGTTAACGTTAGCCGTGGACAAGGCTACGGCAACTTGGCGGGAAAATCCATAGAAAGTCATTTGACTAACCAGACTGCATAGCTATTGCAACGTTATCGCTAGCTCTAAAAGCACAGACAACTTCACTTCAAGCTTTATCTTGGAATAAAATGTTTATATTCCTCAATATGCTTCCGCAGGTTGGATGGCGAGTTTTTGTAGGCCGTGATGTGGTTTGTTTTTGGCAAACAAAGCAAACATTTAAAATGAAACAACTCTTTATTCCTTTCAGAAAACTGAAACATGGGTTCTAAGTAAAGCCATGAGTGCGTCCATTCCCAGAAGAATCGCCTCCTTCCATTCTGCCATCAACTGATCGTATTCAAATAACGCTGCTGAGAAATCATTAAACTTGATTTTATACAGTCTATGGACGTGACGTGACCCTAGTGATTACTGACAGGTTGTCTCAGTGTCACCTGCGAAAAAATGAGTAATGAGGGCCTGGATAGAAATGTAGTGGAGTGTAAAGTACGATATTTGTCTTTCAAATGTAGTGAAGTTAAAGTCATACGTTTCCAAAAATATATATATATACTCTAGTAAAGTACAGATACTCAAAAGTGTACTTAAGTACAGTACTCAAGTAAATGTACTTTGTTACTGTCCACCTCTGCCTATAATAATCTAGTGATTTTTTTTTCCATTGTAAAGAATTATAAGACTTCATCATCATCAGTCTCGGTCTCTGTAAAAGTCACTCATGCAGATCTGAATGAAGATTTGTTTCTATTGATTGAAATTCTTGTTATTCGGTCAGTCCTTGTTATTCTGTTGGCTGTTGTTTGTACCCAGGGTTTAAATGCTCTTCTCAGTTTTGACCGTGTGATTGAGCAGGAGCATGGCGGACATTTTGACATCCTTGTTGATTCAGCTTACGTCCATTTCTTACATCCTGTTGCATGTAACTCCCCCGAACCTTGATCAGACCGTGAGATTAAGGTCACACTTAACTAGTGAGGTTTTAGATGTCTTTAGGCAGACTGACTTTAGGCTTTACCTGAAATGATCTGTGTGAACCAAGGCATGGTTAAAAACTGATAAATTAAAAACATTTCCATTTCACTTTGGAAAAATGCCTTTATATTTTCTTAAAGCGCAGATGTCGGTGTATATTACTGGCAGAAAAAAAAGGTTATTTTGGCTGGTTTCTAGAATGGAGTCTTTTTCACAGACTGAAACGTAGAGAGAGAGAGAGAGAGAGAGAGAGAGAGATCAGTCATATATTCTGCATATATTCTGCATATATTTATTCAATCCTCACCCTTCACACACTTTTACACATCATGAAACACCACCAAATGCTGAAACAAGCAATGTGTCCACTGTGATGTGTGTACGTAATAAAATTTCCATACTGTGGGCCTGTAAACTCATATGGTCACACTAACACCTCCTGACACACACACACGGCACGCAGTATTATCAGCAGGAAAGGAGGATGAGGTTGTTCGCTTTTACACAGAGACAGAAATGGAGTAATGATGGCATTAATTCTAGTGTTTTATGTAACAATATGCAGCGCAGTGCTTCCTGTGAACATGTGCATGCCATCCCTCCATCTCTCTTTCTATCAGTCACTCACACACACAGAAATATAGTTATCAGTGATATCCCAAGATAAATTAAATATACTGTACATTGCGTTAACAGGTATATGAAAATGATCCACCCCGGGATGGTGTGATGCGGCATGGTACTGCTCCAAAGTGGATTATTTTCTTCTAACCGCACAGCCTGGAGTGTGTTATTCCACACACACTATACACCACAGTGATCTGACAACAATTACAGTGTACATGCTGTACGTGTGGCAGATTTTAATAGGTTATAATTAAGACTTAATGTTATGGAATGTACGAGAGATAAGTTAGTTAGACAGCTGTGTTCGTATCCACGTTTCTTCAAATAAATACCACAAATCAGCTCTGATCCGATCTTAACGCCTCTGTTATGATATTGTCTATAGCTATGGGCTATAATTATATACATTAATGCAACTCTACATATCTTTCTGTAATCTAGGTCTTACTCTACTTAATGTCTGTTAATTTTTAGTGTTTATTTTCTTCATTATTGTTTTTTATTCTTTTATTTGTTATTGTTTGTCTGTATAACTTTTATATTGCTTTGCTTAAGAGACACTGCATATCAGGAACACCCCACAAGATGTGCCATTTTGGAGATGCTCAGGCCCAGTCATCACAATTTGACGCTTGTCAAAGTAGCTCAGATCCTTATGCTTGCCCATTTTTCCTGCTTCCAACACATCAACTTTGAGAGCTGACTGTTCTCTTGCTGTCTGATATATCTGACCCCTTGACAGGTGCCACTGTAATAAGATAATCAGTGTAATTTACACGGTTGTGCAAAAATATGAAGTGTATCTTCGAGTCTCTCTAAGTCTAAAGTCCTTCCTGCACCGTATGGTGCATTAGGCAGCGCTGATCTCCGTTTCCGTAGCCCTCGGCCTCTTGCCTATTACATAGCTAGGGTAACAGTGGGGGGGGGCTAGTCCTCTGGTAACCGCGAGAGTTTGACTCCCCACTCGCATCTGTATTGCAGCGTGCCTTGCCAGACAGCAGTAGGTACCATTTTTATGATGGTCTTTGGTATGACCTGACTGTGAGTAGAACTCACGGTCTCCAAATCAGGAGGCGGACACGCTAACCACGAGGCCAACTTCACTCTTTGACTGGTGAATGTATATTTTTCAACACAACAAGATAAACTTTATATCTTTGTGCCACCGTGTGATTTTCTTTTTATTATATAAACACATTCACAAACAAAAAGTACTCAAATTTATCAAAACAATTCATCGATATTGAAAAATGTCACTCAATGTATCGGATGTAGTTGGTATGAAAAATACGAGTGATGTATTTCCCAGTAAAACACAATATATGTCCAAAACCCCAATTCCAAAAAAGTTGGGACACTGTGAAAACTGTAAATAAAAACAGAAGGTGATAATTTGCAAATCTTGGAAAGCCTATATTTCATTGAAAATAGTACAAAAACAACATATCAGCTGTTGAAACAGAAATTTTATTGTTTTTTGAAAAATATACGCTTATTTTGAATTTGATGTCAGCAACACGTTTCAGAAAAGTTGGGACAGGGGCAACAAAAGACAGATACAGTTGTGTAATGCTAAAAAAAAACAAAACTAATTTGGTTAATTGGCAGCAGGTCAGTAACATGATTGGGTATAAAAAGAGCATCCCAGAGAGGCGGAGTCTCTCAGAAGTAAAGATGGGGAGGGGTTCACCGCTCTGTGAAAGACTGTGTGGGCAAACAGTGCAACAATTTAAGAATAACGTTCCTCAATGTAAAACTGTAAAGAATTTGGGGATCACATCATCTCTGGTCCATAATATCATTAAAAGATTCAGAGAATCTGGAGAAATCTCTGTATGCAAGAGACAAGGCTGAAAACTGACACTGGATGTCTGTGATCTTCAGGCCCTCAGGCGACACTGCATTAAAAGCAGACACGTGTCTGTAGTGGAAATCACTGTATGGGCTCAGGAACACTTCAGAAAACCATCGTCTGTGAAAACACTTCATTACTGCATCCACAAATGCAAGTTAAAACCAGATATAAACAATATCCAGAAGCACCGCCACCTTCTCTGGGCCCGAGCTCTTTTACGATGGACTGAGGCAAAGTGGGAAACTGTCCTGAGGTCTGATGAATCAAAAGTAGAAATTCTTTTTAGAAATCATGGACACCACGTCCTCCAGGCTAAAGAGGAGAGGGACCATCCAGCTTGTCATCAGTGCACAGTTCAAAAGCCAGCATCTGTGATGGTATGATGGTGCATTAGTGCACATGACATGGGTAGCTTGTACATCTGGGAAGGCATCATTAATGCTGAATGATATATACATGTTTCAGAGCAATATGCTGCCATCCAGACTAAATCTTTTTCAAGGAAGGCCTTCCTTCTTTCAGCATGACAATGCCAAACCGCTTTCTGCACATATTAAAACTGCATGGCTCTGTAGTAAAAGAGTCCAGGTGCTAAACTGGCCTGCCTGCAGTCCAGACCTGTCTCCCATTTAAAACATTTGGTGCATTATGAAGCACAAAATACGACAAAGGAGACCCCGAACTGTTGAGCAACTGAAATTGTATATCAGGCAAGAATGGGACAACATTTCTCTTTCAAAACCACAGCAACTGGTCTCCTCAGTTCCCGAATGTTTACAGAGTGTTGTTAAAAGTAGAGGTGATGCAACACAGTGGTAAACATTCCCCTGTCCCAACTTTTTTGAAATGTGTTGCTGACATCAAATTCAAAATGAGCATATAATTTTCAAAAAACAATATTTTTTTTGTTTTAGTTTCAACATTTGATATGTTGTCTTTGTACTATTTTCAGTGAAATATCGGGCTTCCATGATTTGCAAATTATCGCATTCTTTTTTTAATTTACAGTTTACACAGCGTCCCGACTTTTTTGGAATTATGTACAGTATTTCCGTCTGTCTCTACGCCGTGACCGTTGCAAAGCACTGACACCCGAGATTCCTTCCACAAATGTCAAATAAACATCTCCTGCCAAAAAAACCTCACAACATGAAATCACTTGATTTTTAAATTCAATCTGTTTATTATTAATCTTAGATTATGTGATGCATCCTCTATACAAGTCCCTGTGTATGAACTCGTCTCATCTCATTATCTGTAGCTGCTTTATCCTGTTCTACAGGGTCGCAGGCAAGCTGGAGCCTATCCCAGCTGACTACGGGCGAAAGGCGGGGTACACCCTGGACAAGTCGCCAGGTCATCACAGGGCCGACACATAGACACAGACAACCATTCACACTCACATTCACACCTACGCTCAATTTAGAGTCACCAGTTAACCTAACCTGCATGTCTTTGGACTGTGGGGGAAACCGGAGCACCCGGAGGAAACCCACGCGGACACGGGGAGAACATGCAAACTCCACACAGAAAGGCCCTCGCCGGCCACGGGGCTCAAACCCAGAACCTTCTTGCTGTGAGGCGACAGCGCTAACCACTACACCACCGTGCCGCCCTGTATGAACTGTTACTATAAAAAATATAATATAATATAAACCTATGGCTCATGTTACAGCCGGAGTGACTGCCCAAGCTGTGCTCTTATATACACATACATAAACATACACACTTTCTGATCAGTCAGATTCAAGAGTTCAACTGCATTGTTCAAATGAATTGTAACATAACTCGAATGCAGCAAGAGCACTGAGGAGCTGAAATGTATTCAGAGAGAACAGAAGGGCAATCTTTATTCCCATTTATATAAAGATATGGAGAGAGAGAGAGATCATGGGTCACAGGTTACAGAGAGCTTCCAGAGAAATATGTATGTAGATCTATGTACATGTACACGCACACACACACACACACAGAGCAAACAAAGCATGCAAAGTATTCCTTTCATGCTCAGTCTCGCCTGTTCACGTTACTTGTACATTTTTTTTTCATGTGCTGTAAAACCTCTGTGCTTTCTCAGTCCTGACATATGAAGAGGGGAAAAAAAGAAAAGGATAAAAGAGATGAAACAAAATACAGAAATCAGGAACATGATTTTCAACACCGTCTGATGATCTTGCTTCCGAGTCTAGATTAAGATTGATAGAGCAGATTGATGCTGGACGTCTCGTGGAATAAACGTGTGGAGCAGATTTAATCTCTCACTGCAGTGAAGGCACTGAAGGGGTTAACCAACAAAGCTGCTACACAGAGAGAGAGAGAGAGAGAGAGAGAGAGAAGCAGAAAGAGAGAAAGCTTTACAGTATTAAGGGCTGTAGTGCTGAATGCTGCATGGCTGCGGAGACAGTCGTCCTCTCTGGATGGGAGTCTCCATAGTAACCAGGCAGAGGGAGGACGTGCAACGCCGGACCAAGAGCGAGGGAGCGAGCAAATGGGATAGAAGGGAAGAACGATCGAAAACGATAGAGAGACAGAGAGGGCGAGAGAGGGGAGGAGAGTGACTGAGAGGGACATGTTGAAACGGAGACTTCCAGAGCTGGAAGAAGGTCCCTGTGAATCGGAGTAGCGTGAGCCGACCGGAGAAAGAGGGAAGGAGGGAGAGAGAAGGAGTAAGTAACGAGGGATTTCTACATCATTGCATCCTTTCAGAGTGTGTACGTGACTCATCTTCCCACTGAAATATTACTGAGAGAGAGATGGATAGAGAGAAAGGGAGATAGAGAGAGAGAGGTTCTCTGTGTATAAAGCTACTTTGTGATGTAGTGAACAGTCTCCCATGGTCTTACTGTCTCAGCTCACGTAAATTTGCGCTGCAATAAATCTAGGTGAGTTCTCTCTCTCTCTCTCTCAAACACACACACTAATATATATATTAGGGTGCATCAGTTGCCCCCTAAAAATGAAAAGCTCCTCCGATCATGATGCATTTTCGTTTTTATGTTCCTTTTGGTAAGAAAACACACTGGGTGAAATATTTTGACAAAATTCAAAAGTTTAATGGTGGCACCAGGAGCTCAAAGTTCTGGAAAAAGCTGCTATTTTATGACTTTTATGACAAAATTTCGATCACTTTTCATGAAACATTATGGCACCTTATAGAGTATACCAAATATCTTAGATCCACATTTTTAGTGCATATTCTAAATATATTATCAAGCACAGTTTGAGTTTTAGCTGTTCATTGAATCATTGTTCAACTACTTTTAAACAATACAAATGTATTATGAATCACATTAATGCTTCTCAATCCCTTGCAAAGGTTCTTAACATGATCTCTGGGTCACAAGAAATCAATAAATGGAGTCCAACATTGTGATTCAAACCTTACGCGGAAACATAAAATAAGCGTTTTTTGGCAAAAAATGAATCTCATGGTGCCACCATTAGACTTTTGAATATGGTCAAAAAAATTTACAGGATGCCTTTATTGGTGAAAAGGAACACCCAAACAAAAATGCATCAGATTTTATGAAAGCGAGGGCAACTGATGCACCCTAATATATATCTCATTTCATCTCATTATCTGTAGCCGCTTTATCCTGTTCTACAGGGTCGCAGGCAAGCTGGAGCCTATCCCAGCTGACTACGGGCGAAAGGCGGGGTACACCCTGGACAAGTCGCCAGGTCATCACAGGGCTGACACATAGACACAGACAACCATTCACACTCACATTCACACCTACGCTCAATTTAGAGTCACCAGTTAACCTAACCTGCATGTCTTTGGACTGTGGGGGAAACCGGAGCACCCGGAGGAAACCCACGCGGACACGGGGAGAACATGCAAACTCCACACAGAAGGGCCCTCGCCGGCCACGGGGCTCGAACCCAGGACCTTCTTGCTGTGAGGCGACAGCGCTAACCACTACACCACCGTGCCGCCCCCTAATATATATATATATATATATATATATATATATATAGTTACCTGGTGCTGTGTGAAACCTTTTCTTCTCTGCTTGCTATCTTTAATTTCTCCCCCAGATGTAATCTGGTCCTCACCAGACGCACTCATTTTCTATCACTCCCAAAGTGCATGCCTTTGTGCCTGTCCTCATGCATCCTGCACCGAGGTGTCACAGGTCAGCACGATGACCTCCTTAACCTCTCGACTGCATTATATTCGTGATGCCACGCCGCTTTAACACAAGTGTACTCCGCTGTTTTTAGCACCTGTGTTTCAGCGCCACACTGCTGTAATAATCTCATCACTATGCCACTTGCGTTCAGCTGAGTTAGGTTCTCTGCAGTATCTCAGGACCCGCACAGTGATTAGATTAGTAAAGTTGATCATGTAGTATGTTTCTGTGCCTCCTCTACCAAGCCACCGTCTGTCCGGACATTCTCATTAGCGAGACAAATGTGTGGTTGAAAGTTTATAGAATTTCTATGGCATTATCATCACAACTGATCAGCGGTGGGTTTCCCAAAAGCCTCTTAACCCTAAGAGCACCTTAACTAGGAGAGAAAGTGTTCGTTGTGTTGCTCGCTCTACCATTTAACGATGATCTTTGTGCTACGATGCGTTCGGGAAACTCTGCACAGATTTCTGATCAGGAGCTAACGGCCTCTTTGACAACGTGAAGAAAGAACACACTCGGTACGTTTACATACACGCTAACATTCTACTGTTATTCGGAATTTGATTTGACAGTTCACGTAAACCGTTGGCAGCACGGTGGTGTAGTGGTTAGCGCTGTCGCCTCACAGCAAGAAGGTCCAGGTTCGAGTCCCGTGGCCGGCGAGGGCCTTTCTGTGTGGAGTTTGCATGTTCTCCCCGTGTCCGCGTGGGTTTCCTCCGGGTGCTCCGGTTTCCCCCACAGTCCAAAGACATGCCGGTTAGGTTAACTGGTGACTCTAAATTGACCGTAGGTGTGAATGTGAGTGTGAATGGTTGTCTGTGTCTATGTGTCAGCCCTGTGATGACCTGGCGACTTGTCCAGGGTGTACCCCGCCTTTCGCCCGTAGTCAGCTGGGATAGGCTCCAGCTTGCCTGCGACCATGTAGAACAGGATAAAGCGGCTAGAGATAATGAGATGAGACGTAAACCGTTTCAGTTTTCCAAACTTTTTTTTTTTTTAAATGGAGGATTTTCCGATTAAGCAGGATATGCTGATGTTATTCCAGTTTTAGGAGCATTCTTTGGACACAGCGCATTTGGAATATACCGTGCGTCTCGGTTCGGGTTTTTATTGCACTTTGTGACACATTCAGCTCTGTGTATTGTAGACATTTGGAGTATGAACGGCTGTGTGTAAACGGGAATATTAGTGAAATATTAATGTTCATTAGCCATGTATGGATGGCACTGTCTAGGGTGGTCTGTTTGTATTTTATTTCATGTCATGTGTGCTTTGTTCAGCACTTTGGTATGGCACTGAGTTGTCATTTAAATGTGCTGTACAAATAAATTTGATTCGATTCAATGGAAACAGCTTTTTAGGAATATTTTCTTTTTTTGGAATAAGAGTAACAACTGGAATATTTTGTGCATGTAAACACAGTGACTGTGACATACCAAAGACACTATTGCTGTCTTGTATGGTGGTATCAGTATCATACTGGCATTTTTTAATACTTTACGCTGCCAAAAAAATGGCAGATCCAGAGAATTCCAAGAAAACATGAAGGGGAAAGAAGCAGGTTGCTTGACTGACTGATGCTGATTGTAAATTGACTGCATGGTGATTTTTTTAAAGCTACAGTCACAGTACAGCTCGCAATGCTTTGCGATGGGTTATCGATGAAAACGAGGCGTTTTGGTGACTATGCATGGTACAGGCAAGCTAAAAGTTGTGCTCACATAGCAGGCGAACACTTGACTGTCACACCTTTGCACGCTCGAGCGGCCACACTCTGGCACATCCATACAGAATACCTACAATTAAAAACAGTTTGTTTTTACTGCATTTATTTAATTCCTGGGCTCCCATCTGTAACAGGGAGTGATGTCGCATCCCATTAATACACTTTACAATAGATTATTAGATTCTAATAGAATAGACGAGCCGAAATAATTGGGGATTTTTTTTTAACGGGCCCCGACTCGTTACAAGTCTGAATAGGTGGGCCTTAAAGCATAAAAGGTTGAGAACCCCTGTACTACACATTTATGATCTAAATACAACAGTCTGTAAAACACACTCACTGATCTAGCGTTCCTCACCAACCAGTAGATCGTCGTTGAGGTTATGGTTTATCCTCCTCGTCAGTTGCAGTCCAGTGCTACTTCTTCACACTGAACTAAACAAGTGTTGCTCTTATTACGCCATTGGTGACAAATATTATCAAGTGATATCATGATTTTACCCCAACATTCCGTTTCAGACACAATTCCTTCAAACTGTACCTCTGGGTTTTGGTTTTACAAATGGTGGACATGAAGAGCCTTAAAGCTGCTGGTATTTAGATATATATATATGTATTAGTGCTGTCAAGCGATTAAAATATTTAATCGCGATTAATGTCGCAACTGTCATAGTTAACTCGCGATTAAACGCAATTTAATTGCACATTTTTGTCACATGAAAAACCATTGTAATTCTCTTATCAGCATAAAAAAGTGAATGGGCTTGCTTTGTACCAATGTTTTTTTTTATTGCAGAGCATAACACTACGGAGCCATAGAGGGGACATGGTGAATAAAAACATAACAAAGCGTGGGAACGACTTATAAGGCGTGTGCACGAGATATTAATGCGCACGCACGAGTTATAACCCGTGCGCATGCTTTGCGTTAAGGCGTGCACTCGGGTAATTAAAAGTGAGGGGACGAGTTACTACGGCTCCGTCTTGTCACAGCCACTGCAAAGTCGGGCTGGAGCCGCCGATGGGAAAACGAAACCTAAGCCAAGCTCCGTGGCTCTTCGTCCCGAGGCGCGGCAGCGCGAGCTGCCCGCGCTGGTTCTTTGGGGGGAGGGCAGAGGACTCTGGCTGTGCGGGGCGTGACATTACAGTCTAGCTGCTATCGTTTTTCTAAGCAAAGTCTCTGTTCCAAGTTCCTGGCAGTTTCAAAAGCTTATGAAAAACCTACATCATGTCACAGAGCGTTAATCTCGCGATAAAAAAATTATCGCCGTTAAAATTGAGTCGTTAACGCGATAATAACGCGACATTTTTGACAGCACTAATAGATAGATAGATAGATAGATAGATAGATAGATAGAAAGTAAGTATGTACCAGTCAAAAGTTTGTACGCCCCACCAGTGTTATAGTTGAGTCACTAAACCTCGAGTTCGAGTCCTATCTCGAGTCCCCAGTGTTCAAGTCCGAGTCTTAAAGAAAATTTCGAGTCGAGTCCACTATTTGATCTGAGTCAAGTCCAAGAACAAGTCTCCGACCGCACCATGTGACGGTGGCTGTTGCTGCCTTTATGTGAAAGCGTCTTTGCTACTGTGTTACTGCTCGACTGCCCCATTTTAGTTAATAGGCTACAGATAAAAAGCTAGTTCATCACTCAGCAAGCCCCACCCACTATCAACAGAGCAATGAACATACAGTGGCATGCAAAAGCTTGGGCACCCTTGCTGAAAATGTCTATTACTGTGAATAGTTAAGTGAGCAGAAGATGAACTGATCACCAAAAGGCATAAGGGTAAAGAAGACACATTTCTTTAATATTTTCCGCAAGATTACATTTTTATTTCCATCATTTACAGGTGTAAAATACCAAAAAATGAAAAGGGCCTGAAGCAAAAGGGCACCTGATATGGTCAATACCTAGTAACACCCCCTTTGGCAAGTATCACAGCTTGTAAACACTTTTTGTAGCCAGCTAATAATCTTTCAGTTCTTACCTGGGGGATTTTCACACATTCGTCCTTGCAAAAGGCTTCCAGTTCTACAAGTTTCTTGGGCTGCCTTGCATGCACTGCTCTTTTGAGATCTATCCACAGATTTTCAATGATGTTTAGGTCAGGGGACTGTGAGGGCCAGGGTAAAACCTTCAGCTTGGGCCTCTTGAGGTATTCCATTGTAGATTTTGAGGTGTGTTTTGGATTGTTGTCTTATTGTAGGACCCATCCTCTTTTTAACTTCTTCAGGTTTTTTACAGATGGTGTGATGTTTGCTTCCAGAATTTGCTGGTATTTATTCGAATCCATGCTTCCCTCGACCAATGAAATGTGCCTTGTGCCACTGGCTGCAACACAGCCCCAAAGCATGATCCATCCACACCCATGCTTCAGAGTTGGAGAGGTGTTCTTTTCCTGGAATTCGGCACCCTTTTTTCTCCAAACATACCTTTGCACATTGTGGCCCAAAAGTTCTATTTTGATTTCATCAGTCCACAGGACTTGTTTCCAAAATGCATCAGGCTTATTTAGATGTTCATTTGCAAACTTCAGACGCTGAATTTTGTGGCTAGGACGCAGGAACGGTTTTCTCCTGATGACTCTTCCATGAAGGTCATATTTGTTCAGGTGTCGCTGCATAGTAGAACAGTGCACCACCACTCCAGGGTCTGCTAAATCTTTCTCAAGGTTTTTTACAGTCAAACAGGGATTTTATTTGCCTTTCTAGCAATCCAATGAGCATTTCTTTCAGAAAGTTTTCTTCATCTTCCAGACTTCACCTTGATCTCCACTGTTTCTGTTAACTGCCATTTCTTAATAACATTATGATCTGAGGAAACAGCTACTTTCACTTTGCTAAAAACACTTTGCTACGTTCTTGTAGCCTTCTCCTGCTTTGTGAGCATCAATTATTTTATTCAGAATGCAAGGGAGTTGCTTAGAGGAGCCCATGGCTGTTGATTTTAGGGACAAGTTTGATGAGTCAGAGAATTTACACAGCTTTGAAATCTGCATCATCTGACCTTTCCTAATGAAGAATTTGAACAAGCCACAGCTCAATAAGCTAATTAAGGTCTGGAACCTTGGTAAAAGTTACCCGAGAACTCAAATGTATTGGGGTGCCCAAACTTTCGCATGGTGTTCCTTTTCTTTTTTCACTCTCCAATTGTACAAAACAGAAATAATACGCAAAACCTGCATAAAACGCTGAAAAGAAATGTGTCGTCTTTACCTTTATACCTTTTGGTGATCAGTTCATCTTCTGCTCACTTAACTATTCACAGTAACAGACATTTTCAGCAAGGGTGCCCAAACTTTTGCATGACACTGTAGCATGTCACTTCCTTCTCTGGGTGGAGTCTCGCCAAATGATGATTGAAGTTCGAGGTTGTCTCCATAGCAGTGCATTTTTTTCCCACTGCACGAGAAGTCTGTATAAGCAAAGTGGACAATCCTAGGGACGTTCTCTCCAGGCATTTTAGTGCCATTAATGTTAGTTTGTTCCTGAACATGATGTATGAACAGGTGAATGCGCATTCTCTTGCACAAAATTAGTATAAAAATTAATGTAGACATTTATATCTTATGCCAAATTATTATGGCATGTTACAAAAAATAAAGAAAAAAATCTGAGTGCTCGTCTCCAATTTACGAGTCTGAATGCAGTTAATGTACAAGTCCGAGTTATCAGTGCTCAAGTCCAAGTCAGGTCACGAGTCCTTAAAATTAGGGCATGAGTCAGACTCGAATACTACAAGCCTGAGCCCTATTCATTTATAGGTTTGTACCTTATGAAAGGGGCGGCACGGTGGTGTAGTGGTTAGCGCTGTCACCTCACAGCAAGAAGGTCCGGGTTCGAGCCCCGTGGCCGGTGAGGGCCTTTCTGTGTGGAATTTGCATGTTCTCCCCGTGTCCGCGTGGGTTTCCTCCGGGTGCTCCGGTTTCCCCCACAGTCCAAAGACATGCAGGTTAGGTTAACTGGTGACTCTAAATTGACCGTAGGTGTGAATGTGAGAGTGAATGGTTGTCTGTGTCTATGTGTCAGCCCTGCGATGACCTGGTGACTTGTCCAGGGTGTACCCCGCCTTTCACCCGTAGTCAGCTGGGATAGGCTCCAGCTCGCCTGCGACTCTGTAGAACAGGATAAAGCGGCTAGAGATAATGAAATGAGACCTTATGAAAGCAATGGATGAAAAGTCTGATGCTTCGTCCGTTTATAATGAAATGACGAAGGAGCCCAATTCCAGTACAGTTTCTTACAGCAGCCAAATGAACCACTGTAATCTTCAATCAAATTTACGTTTGTAACACTCATATAAAGCTATGTGTACTTTATACAACTTCATCAAAGTGTCATGAAGAATGTGCCGTTACTAAAAACAAGCTAATAACTTGCAAGGTATGGCTTCATACTGAACATAATAACAATAAATGGTGGTTGTTGCTTTCTCTTCCATGTCAAGCACTGACGTAAGCCTTCCACAAATTCTCTAGCATTGCTTTATACATGTTTTAAGCAATGCTTATGAATGTGTTCTAAAGGCACTATATAAGGCGCTTCAAATGAAGTGTTACACACAAAACTCGTTCTTCAAATTCACTCAGTGAGGCCGTTTTATTTAGTAGTTCAAGCTACAGAATGTCACAGAAGTTAGCAACGGTTGAGAAAAATAATTTTGATTTGCAAGTGGAGTGTAAAAAGGAATAAGATAATGGAAGAGAGTCAGGGTAAGTTGCTTGGTTTTTTTTCCCCTATTAATAAAGTGTTAGCACATAATCAGGACTATTTCTAATCCTAGAGAAGATCAAATCTGTAAACTAAAAATAAAACTAAGATTAGTAATATATTGGAGCAATATTTGTTCCAAATGTTCTCTTAAGAAATCTAGGAGATCAGCCAAAAAAAAAAACCTATTAAGGGATTCTTTTTGTCTAAGAGTTTAGAGAGCAGGAATGTGAGACTTCCTTCCAAGGAATACTCCTCCATCGTGTCTGGAAGGGAACACGCCTGCTTGCTGTAGGGGGAATATTACAGACCAGTAAAGGATTGAACCTGTGAATGCATGTGTTCTTGGAAGTCTCATCTCATCTCATTATCTCTAGCCGCTTTATCCTGTCTTACAGGGTCGCAGGCAAGCTGGAGCCTATCCCAGCTGACTACGGGCAAAAGGCGGGGTACACCCTGGACAAGTCGCCAGGTCATCACAGGGCTGACACATAGACACAGACAACCATTCACACTCACATTCACACCTACGCTCAATTTAGAGTCACCAGTTAACCTAACCTGCATGTCTTTGGACTGTGGGGGAAACCGGAGCACCTGGAGGAAACCCACGCGGACACAGGGAGAACATGCAAACTCCACACAGAAAGGCCCTCGCCGGCCACGGGGCTCGAACCCGGACCTTCTTGCTGTGAGGCGACAGCGCTAACCGCTACACCACTGTGTCGCCCTCGTTCTTGGAAGTACTGTCCTTTATTTATTTATTTATTTATACACACACTTACACTCTTAAAACATCCCAGATTCCAACTGAACATGCGGCTCGGACTATTTTTCTTTTTTCCTCCTGTTTTGGCTCACACGTAGAATAAAAAATCGAAACGTCCATACCTGTTTTTCAATCTGTGAAGCTACAATTAGTCCAGATATCTTACCTTGGATACCTTGGATTGGCTTCGAGCTTGATCACTCAGGCCAAGCGTATCACATACAGTATCTCCACCACCGATTCCCAGGGTAGCAGCTATTAACACTTGCTACCCACCCACTCCAACAGCGAGTTCCTTTTCACTCCAAGGTACCCGGGTGTAGGTGGGGTGTCAGGTTCCGTCTCCTACGTCTCCTGCTTCTGCACGTCCTGACTCTCAGTGGCTATGTCATCTGAGCCACTTATCAAGTTCTGTCTTGAACCTCATTGTTAGGTTTCTTCACCTCTTGCCCTCAGCCTCAGCCGGAGTGATTACCATCTCGAGATCAGTCCCCCCATGTCACCCAGAGCTCTGGGAGTGAGTCGCGAAAAAAGACAGGAACCCCATAAAGTTCGCAATCTTTATTCACAAGCAAGTCCCCAAAGAGGCAAGAAAATACAGGGGATTTTATATATGTGTCTTATCTGTGTGGATGAAATGACATCACTGCAGGTGTGTGTGTGTGTGTGTGTGTGTGTGTGTGTGTGTGTGTGTGTGTGAGTATGACATCATTTTGATATGTGTCTATGTGTGTGTGTAAATGAGTGTGACATCATTGAAGACCTTGGCGCTGTGTGTGTGTGTATATGTGTGGGGGTGTGCAGACTTGCATGCGAGTGAGGAGACCTTGGTCTGGGGCAGGTCACTTCTTAATTAAGACAATAAGCAAAATATTCTGATAGGATGTTCAGACAGATATCAAAGGCCATTTCGTATCAATAATGTTCTGATGTACAGCCTATTCTTAAGATAGAACACAGCCTTATGACAGAAATGGAATTTTTAAACAATGTCTAGCTGACCAGAAGGTCATTTTTAACTGAACAGAATAAATCCTTTACAATTATTAAGAATAAATCCTTACAATTAAGAATAAATCCTTACAATTTTGTCACAAAATAAATTACTGCCTTCTTGGTCAAGAATAAATACTTACACTCATCAGGGTAGTAAACTTGAGGTTTACTGGCAGCACATTGTAGAGAGCTGGAGCGACCGATGAAAAAGACATGAATATCATTGTATTGACATTGCTGTACCGTGAATTGCCAAGCGGTCTGATACATATCATTTCTCTTCTAGCAGAATTCGGTATTGATACAGTTGAGTACAAGATTGTTCTGGATCTTCCAGATCAAGATGAAGCACGTATTGTTCATGCGTATCGTTCATGGCGCCCTTGTAAGGAATAGAGGTTCAGCCTTAAGTCTGTTCCAATAGTTGATAGTTTGAAGACTGATAACACACAATGTGCACAAGTACACACACACACACACATACATTGGGGTTTTGTTTTTGGGTTTTTTTTTTTGGTGTGTATGAGCTGTATAGGGACATTGTAAAAATTCAATCATTACTTTAAAAAAAGACCAACTGTTTGTCTGTACTTCAGGTCTTACTAAGAGCGAGAGAGACGAGCAGATGCTTGTCCTGCATTTTTGTGTATGCTGCATGACTTATTTCCGTCTCCTACAGCTCCTGCTTCTGCACGTCCTGACTCTTAGTGGCTGTGATTTAATGTGTTTCTTATCTCTTTGCTCTGAATGTAGCTCTCTTGTACAGTACACAGCTTTACTTTGTTGTGGAGGTCTGTATAAATTTTACACGTAGTAACAGATCTGTCCGTATAGTTGCTAGGTAACTGCCTGACTCTGCTTCCTCTCTGTTTCATCTGGCTGGTTTAGGATTTGCAGGTTATACAGTGCCTTCCACGACTATTGGCACCCTTTGTGAAGATCAGTAAAAAGGGTTACAAAAATCCGCCTTTTGGTGAAGTCGCTTCATCTCACACTGAAAAAATGAGAAAAGTCCAATCTTTAATTGAAATAATTTTATTCAGAGAAAAACAAATCCTTCATCCAGAAATAATTATTTATGACAAAAACGCATGGGCCACTATTATTTACACCCCTGCATTTAATACTCTGTACAACCTCCCTTTGCCAGTAAAACAGCACTGAGTGTCTCCTATAACATTTTATAAGGTTGGAGATACAGAGCAGGGCATCTGAGACCGTTCCTCTTTACACAATCTCTCCAGATCATCCAGGGTCCTCGACCCTCTCTTGTACACTGTCCTCTTCAGCTCAGCCCACAGGTTTTCAATGGGGTTCAGGTCAGGGGACTGAGATGGCCAGGGCAGAAGCTTGATTCTCTGCTCAGCTAACTGTTTTTGTGTTGATTTGGACGAACGCTTCAGATCATTGTCCTGCTGGAAGATCCAATAACGACCCAGTTTTAGTTTCATGGTGGAGGAGCCAGATTTTGATTTAAAATGTTCTGGTATTTCATAGAGTCCATGATGCCATGGACCTTAACAAGGTTTCCAGGGCCTTTGGAGTCAAAAACAGCCCCAAAACATCACAGAACCGTCACTGTATTTTACAGTTGGGATCGGGTTCTTTTCATTGCAGCCATCCTGCCTTTGACACCAAACCCACCTTGAGTGTTTATTTCTGAAAAGCTTCATTTTTGTTACATTGGCCCATAGAATATGGTCCCAGTCAAAAGTGTAGTAGCGTTTCACAAACTTCAGCCGTTTACGTTTGGGGTTAACTGATAGAAGAGGGGTTTTTTTTCTGACAGACCTTCCACATAACCTCTTGGCATGAAGGTGGAGTCTGATGGTGATTTTGGAGATTTTAAAGCACCAAAATTTTACTTTTTCTTGTAATTCACCAACCTCCTCACTGTATGCGGGGGCAAAATAAACTTGGATCCTCTTCCAAGTAAGTTTGTGACAGTTTCAGTTGGTGTCCACTTTTTTTTTTATTATTCCCTTAACAGTAGAAATGAACATTTTCAGGTGAGTAGATTTTTTTTTATAACCATTCCCTGATTTATGAAGGTTAACACACTTCTTCATTTGGTTTGCGTGTCTCTGATCTTTCTCATGATGATTGATGGATGACGAAAGGAATGTGATCTCCGTCACCTCATATTTGTGTCCCAGCTAATCAGGAAGTCATGGATTATGGCTTGAACGTTCCGACACACTACAATCAACTCAAAAATATACACTACCGTTCAAAAGTTTGGGGTCACCCAGACAATTTTGTGTTTTCCATGAAAAGTCACTTTTATTTCCCACCATAAGTTGTAAAATGAATAGAAAATATAGTCAAGACATTTTTCTGGCCATTTTGAGCATTTAATCGACCCCACAAATATGATGCTCCAGAAACTCAATCTGCTCAAAGGAAGGTCAGTTTTATAGCTTCTCTAAAGAGCTCAACTGTTTTCAGCTGTGCTAACATGATTGTACAAGGGTTTTCTAATCATCCATTAGCCTTCTGAGGCAATGAGCAAACACATTGTACCATTAGAACACTGGAGTGAGAGTTGCTGGAAATGGGCCTCTATACACCTATGGAGATATTGCACCAAAAACCACACATTTGCAGCTAGAATAGTCATTTACCACATTAGCAATGTATAGAGTGGATTTCTGATTAGTTTAAAGTGATCTTCATTGAAAACAACAGTGCTTTTCTTTCAAAAATAAGGACATTTCAAAGTGACCCCAAACTTTTGAACGGTAATGTACAGTTTAAGTGGAAAACATGCTTCCGTTACATTTAGTTCACTGTAATTTCCAGTGGTGCCAGTAATTGTGGCACATGTGTTTTTGTTGAAAATAATTATTTCCTGATCAGGGATTTGTTTTTCTCTCTGAATAAATTTATTTTAATTAAAGGTTGGATTTTTCTCAGTTTTTCAGCATGAGATGAAGCGACTTCACCAAAAGGTGGATTTTTTTCTAACCCTTTTTACTGATCTTTACAAGGAGTGCCAATAATTGTGAAAGGAACTGTAAATGCAGTTGATGAACTATTACTGATTATAGACGGGTTTAGAGATGGCACCGAGTCATGGTTGTGCTTGCAGCCAGGATTGATCAGTACCTGATGACTGATCGAGGGCTGAGAGCGGTAAACACTGTCCAATTATCACACACTCAGACCTTATTACACTCTCTTTCATCTTTTAATATCAGGTTAATATTATCTTATGCAAGCATGATGTTTTTGCGTGATGTAAGAGTCCTAAGGTGACGAGTTTGTCGAAGACTGAGACAGACATGCACTGCAAAACATGACATCTTAGCAAGTAAAATATCTTGAATGTTGTCACATTCATTAGTATTTCCTATTGCAAGATTACAGTCAACAAAATATAGTGCAAATTTAATAAGGTTTTATTAATTTTAAGCTTGACATAGTGTTGTTCTATCGGCAGATAATTCTGCTAATTGTAAGCATTTAAGCATTTTAAAAAGAAGCAAAAAGGAAAGGCAAAAAGGCTTTTAGCAAGAAGCAAAAAGCAGAAATAGGTTTAATATTCCGTATTTGTTTATGATGATCATAGAATAGAAAACACTTGATGAATCTGAGAATATTTGAGATTTTTCTTAATTTGCTAAGATGTCATTTTTCACTGTGACCATGTGTTTTAAATCAGAAAAACTGCAAATATCTGGTCTTTCTGCTAATCACGTCTACTGCCATATTCAACTTACCTTGGTCATAATTTTTCAAGCTTCAAAATGAGAAAAAAAAATGGACGCCTCCGTGTTCCTCTTCTGTTAGCGGGACTGTGATGAGTGCTGTATATTTTCATTCTCAAAAATATGTCTGTTTGCTGACTGATCTTGGTGTTGTAGTCCTGATTCCAACATAGCAATCTGTATTAGCGTCTGTGAGAACGTTTATGGCTGATCAACCCGATCTTCACAAAACATACGTGGCCATAGATGTCACACACAAAAGAGATATCTGGTGGGGGTTGTAGTAGATGGTAGGTGTAATGCTGGAAAAAAGCATGTGCGTGAAAGGAGTACAGGGAGGCAGCCAGTGTACAGTGGCCAAGTACACTTGGCCAAGCAGGCAATGTCAGGGCAGCACGGTGGCGTAGTGGTTAGCGCTGTCGCCTCACAGCAAGATGGTTCTGGGTTCGAGCCCAGTGGCCGATGGGGGCCTTTCTGTGTGGAGTTTGCATGTTCTCCCCATGTCTGCGTGCTCTGGTTTCCCCCACAGTCCAAAGACATGCAGGTTAGGCTAATTGGTGGCTCTAAATTGACCGTAGGTGTGAATATGAATGGTTGTTTGTCTCTGTGTATCAGCCCTGCGATGATCAGGTGACTTGTCCAGGGTGTACCCCGCCTCTTGCCTATAGTCAGCTGGGAGAGGCTCCAGCTTGCCCGCGACCCTGCACAGGATAAACGGTTACGGATAATGGATGGATGGCAAGACATGTCGAGATGATCAGAAATGCAGGCTTGGTTATAGTGGATGATTGAACCCCACTGATGCATCTGAGGGGAACACCCTTTAGGCAAACCACAGTGCCCTCCTGCTTGGCCTGAGACCAAAGCAGACTTGTAAAAGGGAGGACCAGACGAGTCATGAATCCCTAGAAATTTCTGTCAGGGACCTCACCCTTAGCCAGAACTTCATTAGCTACCCAGCCACAAGGCTGAGAAGCCCAGGTTGCACCATGAGGAGGTGAAGTTGGCTTGGCCTGAAAGAAGCGGTTAGACAGCAACAGGTCTTATAGAGGCCCTGCTGCCTAGAGACTGAAGTCTCAAGTTGTGCTGTTCAGCCCTAAAGCAAGTGCTTATATACAACCCTGATTCCAAAAAAGTTGGGACAAAGTACAAATTGTAAATAAAAACGGAATGCAATGATGTGGAAGTTTCAAAATTCCATATTTTATTCAGAATAGAACATAGATGACATATCAAATGTTTAAACTGAGAAAATGTATCATTTAAAGAGAAAAATTAGGTGATTTTAAATTTCATGACAACACCACATCTCAAAAAAGTTGGGACAAGGCCATGTTTACCACTGTGAGACATCCCCTTTTCTCTTTACAACAGTCTGTAAACGTCTGGGGACTGAGGAGACAAGTTGCTCAAGTTTAGGGATAGGAATGTTAACCCATTCTTGTCTAATGTAGGATTCTAGTTGCTCAACTGTCTTAGGTCTTTTTTGTCATATCTTCCGTTTTATGACGTGCCAAATGTTTTCTATGGGTGAAAGATCTGGACTGCAGGCTGGCCAGTTCAGTACCCGGACCCTTCTTCTACGCAGCCATGATGCTGTAATTGATGCAGTATGTGGTTTGGCATTGTCATGCTGGAAAATGCAAGGTCTTCCCTGAAAGAGACGTCGTCTGGATGGGAGCATATGTTGCTGTAGAACCTGGATATACCTTTCAGCATTGATGGTGTCTTTCCAGATGTGTAAGCTGCCCATGCCACATGCACTAATGCAACCCCATACCATCAGAGATGCAGGCTTCTGAACTGAGCGCTGATAACAATTTGGGTCGTCCTTCTCCTCTTTAGTCCGAATGACACGGCGTCCCTGATTTCCATAAAGAACTTCAAATTTTGATTCGTCTGACCACAGAACAGTTTTCCACTTTGCCACAGTCCATTTTAAATGAGCCTTGGCCCAGAGAAGACGTCTGTGCTTCTGGATCATGTTTAGATATGGCTTCTTCTTTGAACTATAGAGTTTTAGCTGGCAACGGCGGATGGCACGGTGAATTGTGTTCACAGATAATGTTCTCTGGAAATATTCCTGAGCCCATTTTGTGATTTCCAATACAGAAGCATGCCTGTATGTGACGCAGTGCCGTCTAAAGGCCCGAAGATCACGGGCACCGAGTATGGTTTTCCGGCCTTGACCCTTACGCACAGAGATTCTTCCAGATCCTCTGAATCTTTTGATGATATTATGCACTGTAGATGATGATATGTTCAAACTCTTTGCAATTTTACACTGTCAAACTCCTTTCTGATATTGCTCCACTATTTGTTGGCGCAGAATTAGGGGGATTGGTGATCCTCTTCCCATCTTTACTTCTGAGAGCAGCTGCCACTCCAAGATGCTCTTTTTATACCCAGTCATGTTAATGACCTATTGCCAATTGACCTAATGAGTTACAATTATGGTCCTCCAGCTGTTCCTTTTTTGTACCTTTAACTTTTCCAGCCTCTTATTGCCCCATCCCAACTTTTTTGAGATGTGTTGCTGTCATGAAATTTCAAATGAGCCGATATTTGGCATGAAATTTCAAAATGTCTCACTTTTGACATTTGATATGTTGTCTATGTTCTATTGTGAATACAATATCAGTTTTTGAGATTTGTAAATTATTGCATTCCGTTTTTATTTACAATTTGTACTTTGTCCCAACTTTTTTGGAATCGGGGTTGTATACAGTATAACTCATCTAAAGGTCCTTGTTAACTGCTGATGCTGGGAGCGGCCATGTTGATATGACGTCACTTGCTGAACTCCAGGTTGAGGAAATTACAATGAGATTCCAAGTTGAGGAGGTGTTGTCTTTGGTTTTTCCTTGTCGGAGGTCAGAAATGGCGTTACAACCTCATGTGTCTTTGAACCCTAGATGAAAGATGGGGAGTGTGACTGGGTATGTGCTGGGGAAAAAAGTAATTGAAATATGAAGTAACAGTAGGACATTGTGAATTCCATGAAGGAAATGCATGGTGGACAGAGAAAAAGAGAAGAAAGAGAGAGGGATTTGATGTTTGCTAGGTCATTAAAGTTCAGTGCTCTGATGGTGCAGTGAGCACAAACAAAGCTGCTTTCATATTCATCCCACCAGGCAGCGAGTCAGATCAGCTGGGCCTCGGTTAGCCGAGAGCTTTGTGTCCATTGCTTTGGTCTGCGTGAACCCTGGATAGATAGTCCTCTCAAGTCAAAAGTCAAAGTCTCTCCCGCACCTGGATCTGGACTTCCCAGGCAGTCACCTGTCCCAGTACTACCCAGTTCTTTGAGGCACATGGGTGCGGCACCGATCTCTGCCCAAGTCCATTTAAAATATTCTCCCAGTTTCTCAAACCACAATTTAAAGGGGACATATGAAAAACACACTTTTTCAGTGCTTGTGCACACACATTTGGGTATCTGGAGAACCTACCAAGCTACAAACTCTGAAATAAGACAACCTAGTCAGTTTCTTCTGGGCTGCCTATTTCAGAAAACGTGCTTCAACAAGCTGTTCAGATGGGTTCCCCTTTCTATGTCACAAAGGGAGCTCATTAACATTACACCACCCCGTCATCTGAGTATCTCTACTCATGGATTGAGAACTGACTTTGCAAATGAATATTAATGAGGAAGTGCTACCTGACTGGACGGCAGAAGAGGGGGTGGAGTGAGCAGTGGCTCATTATCATTTAAAGGTACAGACACTCAAATCAGCCATTTTGATCAGGGCTGTTTAGACAGGGTGAAAAGGGAGCTGTGGTGCTTTATTCTTGTGGTATTTTGACCAAAGCATGTCACAGACAATTCATTAATACCTCAGGGAACTGTGTCAACTTATGGAAAATGGGTCTCATATGTCCCCTTTAATACTTTGTGACTTGGAAATGTGAACATGTAAGGCACTGTAACTCAGTTTTACAACCCTGATTCCAAAAAAGTTGGGACAAAGTACAAATTGCAAATAAAAATGGAATGCAATAATTTACAAATCTCAAAAACTGATATTGTATTCACAATAGAACATAGACAACATATCAAATGTCGAAAGTGAGACATTTTGAAATGTCATGCCAAATATTGGCTCATTTGAAATTTCATGACAGCAACACATCTCAAAAAAGTTGGGACAGGGGCAATAAGAGGCTGGAAAAGTTAAAGGGACAAAAAAGAAACAGCTGGAGGACCAAATTTCAACTCATTAGGTCAATCGGCAATAGGTCATTAACATGACTGGGTATAAAAAGAGCATCTTGGAGTGGCAGCGGCTCTCAGAAGTAAAGATGGGAAGAGGCTCACCAATCCCCCTAATTCTGCGCCGACAAATAGTGGAGCAATATCAGAAAGGAGTTTGACAGTGTAAAATTGCAAAGAGTTTGAACATATCATCATCTACAGTGCATAATATCATCAAAAGATTCAGAGGATCTGGAAGACTCTCTGTGCGTAAGGGTCAAGGCCGGAAAACCATACTGGGTGCCCGTGATCTTCGGGCCCTTAGATGGCACTGCATCACATACAGGCATGCTTCTGTATTGGAAATCACAAAATGGGCTCAGGAATATTTCCAGAGAACATTATCTGTGAACACAATTCACCGTGCCATCCGCCGTTGCCAGCTAAAACTCTATAGTTCAAAGAAGAAGCCGTATCTAAACATGATCCAGAAACGCAGACATCTTCTCTGGGCCAAGGCTCATTTAAAATGGACTGTGGCAAAGTGGAAAACTGTTCTGTGGTCAGACGAATCAAAATTTGAAGTTCTTTATGGAAATCAGGGACGCCGTATCATTCAGACTAAAGAGGAGAAGGATGACCCAAGTTGTTATCAGCGCTCAGTTCAGAAGCCTGCATCTCTGATGGTATGGGGTTGCATTAGTGCATGTGGCATGGGCAGCTTACACATCTGGAAAGACACCATCAATGCTGAAAGGTATATCCAGGTTCTAGAGCAACATATGCTCCCATCCAGAGGACGTCTCTTTCAGGGAAGACCTTGCATTTTCCAACATGACAATGCCAAACCACATACTGCATCAATTACAGCATCATGGCTGCGTAGAAGAAGGGTCCGGGTACTGAACTGGCCAGCCTGCAGTCCAGATCTTTCACCCATAGAAAACATTTGGCGCATCATAAAACGCAAGATACGACAAAAAAGACCTAAGACAGTTGAGCAACTAGAATCCTACATTAGACAAGAATGGGTTAACATTCCTATCCCTAAACTTGAGCAACTTGTCTCCTCAGTCCCCAGACGTTTACAGACTGTTGTAAAGAGAAAAGGGGATGTCTCACAGGGGTAAACATGGCCTTTTCCCAACTTTTTTGAGATGTGGTGTTGTCATCATTAAATTTAAAATCACCTAATTTTTCTCTTTAAATGATACATTTTCTCAGTTTAAACATTTGATATGTCATCTATGTTCTATTCTGAATAAAATATGGAATTTTGAAACTTCCACATCATTGCATTCCGTTTTTATTTACAATTTGTACTTTGTCCCAACTTTTTTGGAATCGGGGTTGTACAGACTCATACACAATATTATACTGTAAGTTTTTTTTATTGACCACACACACTGTATCTGCAGCTCATCTGATGATCTACTTTGACACTTTGTGTATCTAAACAGTTGAAGATAACAGTTACTCTCATCCTCTAATCAGAGCTGAGCCTCTTCACTTTCTCACATCTACTGAGATTAGATTATCATCTCAATTCCAAAAACCTCTGCAATTACTCTGCAGAAAAAAGCCTGTACATCTTTTCTCCAGTCTGCAGCTTTAGTCAATCACTTGCCTTTAAGACCTGCAAAAATATAGAGGGATAAAAAAAAATGAAGACTGATGAAGCAAATCACTTTTTTGTCAACTACATTACATTTACAGTGGTGCTTGAAAGTTTGTGAACCCTTTAGAATTTTCTATATTTCTGCATAAATATGACCTAAAACATCATCAGATTTTCACACAAGTCCTAAAAGTAGATAAAGAGAACCCAGTTAAACAAATGAGACAAAAATGTTATACTTGGTCATTTATTTATTGGGGAAAATGATCCAATATTACATATCTGTGAGTGGCAAAAGTATGTGAACCTCTCGGATTAGCAGTTAATTTGAAGGTGAAATTAGAGTCAGCTGTTTTCAATCAATGGGATGACAATCAGGTGTGAGTGGGCACCCTGTTTTATTTAAAGAACAGGGATCTATCAAAGTCTGATCTTCACAACACATGTTTGTGGAAGTGTATCATGGCACGAACAAAGGAGATTTCTGAGGACCTCAGAAAAAGCGTTGTTGATGCTCATCAGGCTGGAAAAGGTTACAAAACCATCTCTAAAGAGTTTGGACTCCACCAATCCACAGTCAGACAGACTGTGTACAAATGGAGGAAATTCAAGACCATTGTTACCCTCCCCAGGAGTGGTCGACCAACAAAGATCACTCCAACAGCAAGGCGTGTAATAGTCGGCGAGGTCACAAAGGACCCCAGGGTAACTTCTAAGAAACTGAAGGCCTCTCTCACATTAGCTAATGTTAATGTTCATGAGTCCACCATCAGGAGAACACTGAACAACAATGGTGTGCATGGCAGGGTTGCAAGAAGAAAGCCACTGCTTTCCAAAAAGAACATTGCTGCTTGTCTGCAGTTTGCTAAAGATCATGTGGACAGGCCAGAAGGCTATTGGGAAAATGTTTTGTGGACAGATGAGACCAAAATAGAACTTTTTGGTTTAAATGAGAAGCGTTATGTTTGGAGAAAGGAAAACACTGCATTCCAGCATAAGAACCTTATCCCATCTGTGAAACATGGTGGTGGTAGTATCATGGTTTGGGCCTGTTTTGCTGCATCTGGGCCAGGACGGCTTACCATCATTGATGGAACAATGAATTCTGAATTATACCAGCGAATTCTAAAGGAAAATGTCAGGACATCTGTCCATGAACTGAATCTCAAGAGAAGGTGGGTCATGCAGCAAGACAACGACCCTAAGCACACAAGTCGTTCTACCAAAGAATGGTTAAAGAAGAATAAAGTTAATGTTTTGGAATGGCCAAGTCAAAGTCCTGACTTTAATCCAATGGAAATGTTGTGGAAAGACCTGAAGTGAGCAGTTCATGTGAGGAAACCCACAAACATCCCAGAGTTGAAGCTGTTCTGTATGGAGGAATGGGCTAAAATTCCTCCAAGCCAGTGTGCAGGACTGATCAACAGTTACAGGAAATGTTTAGTTGCAGTTATTGCTGCACAAGGGGGTCACACCAGATACTGAAAGCAAAGGTTCACATACTTTTGCCACTCACAGATATGTAATATTGGATCATTTTCCTCAATAAATAAATTACCAAGTATAATATTTTTGGCTCATTTGTTTAACTGGGTTCTTTTTATCTACTTTTAGGACTTGTGTGAAAATCTGATGATGTTTTTGGTCATATTTATGCAGAAATATAGAAAATTCTAAAAGGTTTACAAACTTTCAACATGTATAACATAAGACAATTTAATTTAAAAGACATCTAATAGGAGTCTAGTATATCCATCTATCCATCCATTATCTATTCCACTTATCTGTCAGGGACACAAGGGGTGATGGAGCCAATCCCAGCTGACTTTAGGTGAGAGGCAGGGTTCACCCTGGACAGGCCATCAATCTATAACAGGGCTAAGACAGAGATGAACGATTATTCACACTCACATTCACACCTATGGGCAATTTAGAGTAGCCAGTTGACCTAATCGGCATGTCTTTGGATTGTGGGAGGAAACCGGAGCACCCAGAGGAAACCCACACAGGTACAGGGAGAACATGCAAACTCCACACAGAAAGACCCCAGTCAGCTGCAAGGTATGAATCTAGAACGTTCTTGCTGTGAGGTGACGGTGCTAACCACTGCACCATCGTGCCACTCGAGTCTAGTATATCGCCAATATATTGCCTCATTATACTGGATTAGATTACAAATTATTGTTACTGAGCTGAGTACAAGTACAAAGAAACGAAATGTAGCTTATAAAATACTGCAACACCTGATCCAGTACATTTAATGAGATACTAAACTGAGGTTGTGGAATAATGCAATACACTTAGGCTATTTTTGTCATGCTTTTAATTTATTATTGAGTTCTTGCAAGAACAATTAACTTAAGTTCAGGCTCAGAATCACGCCAAACAGAGAGAGACCTCTGGTTCTGCCAAACGCTGGCTCACATGTGCAACTCTCCCTCAGAGTTCTGAGTAACACATTAAGTCTGTAGTTACATCTGAGGTCTGCATATTGATTCAATGTACAGTTCTATGAGATATAGATGACTGCTGCTGGATTTATCAGAATTCAAACAACCGCTGATGTATTGCCTTGCAGTATTTCTTGCTTTCTGTTTTCCAGCTTATATTGAGCAGTGAATATTTATTGAGTGTAAATTACTCGATTTGTTAGTATTAAGTGCACTGGCTTGGAACTACAATATGTGATTATCCTACAGCAGCGCCTTCATCAAACGGATTATAACTGCAGTTTTCGTCTAAAAGGGTTTGCGGTAATTAAGGCCCAGCAATATTTATTTAACTTTTTTATTTTCATTTATAATATATGAGTTGCTCCTGAGAAGAGAGAGAGGAGATAGTATCATTCTATTTGTATGGGTTATGATGTATTTAACAGTTATTCCACAAAATCGAGTCGTACATGAGCTGATAGTTGGCAAGGCACGTAGTGCCAAGTCAGCTACAACCCCGATTCCAAAAAAGTTGGGACAAAGTACAGATTGTAAATAAAAATGGAATGCAATGATGTGGAAGTTTCAGAATTCCATATTTTATTCAGAATAGAACATAGATGACATATCAAATGTTTAAACTGAGAAAATGTATCATTTAAAGAGAAAAATTAGGTGATTTTAAATTTCATGACATGTCAAAAAAGTTGGGACAAGGCCATGTTTACCACTGTGAGACATCCCCTTTTCTCTTTACAACAGTCTGTAAACGTCTGGGGACTGAGGAGACAAGTTGCTCAAGTTTAGGGACAGGAGTGTTAACCCATTCTTGTCTAATGTAGGATTCTAGTTGCTCAACTGTCTTAGGTCTTTTTTGTCGTATCTTCTGTTTTATGATGCGCCAAATGTTTTCTATGGGTGAAGATCTGGACTGCAGGCTGGCCAGTTCAGTACCCGGACCCTTCTTCTACGCAGCCATGATGCTGTAATTGATGCAGTATGTGGTTTGGCATTGTCATGTTGGAAAATGCAAGGTCTTCCCTGAAAGAGATGTCGTCTGGATGGGAGCATATGTTGCTCTAGAACCTGGATATACCTTTCAGCATTGATGGTGTCTTTCCAGATGTGTAAGCTGCCCATGCCACACGCACTAATGCAGCCCCATACCATCAGAGATGCAGGCTTCTGAACTGAGCGCTGATAACAACTTGGGTTGTCCTTCTCCTCTTTAGTCCGAATGACACGGCGTCCCTGATTTCCAAAAATAACTTCAAATTTTGATTCATCTGACCACAGAACAGTTTTCCACTTTGCCACAGTCCATTTTAAATGAGCCTTGGCCCAGAGAAGACGTCTGCGCTTCTGGATCGTGTTTAGATACGGCTTCTTCTTTGAACTATCGAGTTTTAGCTGGCAACGGCGGATGGCACAGTGAATTGTGTTCACAGATAATGTTCTCTGGAAATATTCCTGAGCCCATTTTGTGATTTCCAATACAGAAGCATGCCTGTATGTGATGCAGTGCCGTCTAAGGGCCCGAAGATCACAGGCACCCAGTATGGTTTTCCGGCCTTGACCCTTACGCACAGAGATTCTTCCAGATTCTCTGAATCTTTTGATGATATTATGCACTGTAGATGATGATATGTTCAAACTCTTTGCAATTTTACACTGTCAAACTCCTTTCTGATATTGCTCCACTATTTGTCGGCGCAGAATTAGGGGGATTGGTGATCCTCTTCCCATCTTTACTTCTGAGATCCTCTGCCACTCCAAGATGCTCTTTTTATACCCAGTCATGTTAATGACCTATTGCCAATTGACCTAATGAGTTACAATTTGGTCCTCCAGCTGTTCCTTTTTTGTACCTTTAACTTTTCCAGCCTCTTATTGCCCCGTCCCAACTTTTTTGAGATGTGTTGCTGTCATGAAATTTCAAATGAGCCAATATTTGGCATGAAATTTCAAAATGTCTCACTTTCGACATTTGATATGTTGTCTATGTTCTATTGTGAATATAATATCAGTTTTTGAGATTTGTAAATTATTGCATTCCGTTTTATTTACAATTTGTACTTTGTCCCAACTTTTTTGGAATCAGGGTTGTATAAGCCATGTACAACGAGATTGTGTGGAATAACAGAGCATTTTTATTTTTTGCAAATTCGATAAATAAAAACTTTATACAAAACGTCCAAGAAAATAATTTCCAGTTAGAATGTAAACAAACTGGCGAACTGACAGTAGCAATTTGTGAAAAATGCTATAATAATTCTTGAAAAATATTTTTTTAAAAGATACATTCTTACCATCAAATACTTTTATTCCATATTTTGTTGCTTTTTTGTATTTTTGGGAGGTTTTGTTTTTGAGTTTTTATTTAGTCCTCGGTTGGTTCAGGAACACACTCTGCCATTTTGTTTTTCTTTACTCACGTTATATGAGCTGATATCCTAGTAGAGTAGCCAATTAGAGCGCATGATTGCTCATATCTAGTGAATGTAGATAGAATAACAAAAGTTTATTACTGTTAGTCAGCTGGCTGTGGTGTGTTTCATGTTGATTCTGTCTTTCGTGCCTTCTTTTCTCTATTTTGTTTTGTTTCACATTAGTTCCACCAAAGGGAAATTGTAATGCCACAGCATACAAAGATGTCCTAGACAATTGTGTGCTTTCAACATTGTGGCGACAGTTTGAAAAAGAACCACATTTGGATGTAATAATCGGGGTGCACATACTTTTGGCCATATAGCGTTATACACTGTTAGAAAAAAGGTTTCTCACTGGTATTTTAGATGTTTTAACAATTCTAGTCTAAATATGTTCTTCTTTGGAATGATACCAAAAAGGAAAAGCATTTATTCTTGGGTTCTACATAGAACCTTTTAGGGTTTCCTAAAACCACGGATATTTGTCGTAGACGTGCGTCTGTGTTGTATGTGCTGGAGGGGGGATGAATGTGGCTAGTTAGTGACAATGTAGTTAAACTGTGAGCCATGCTGACAGATTCTCTGTAAGTGTTCACCCTCATATGAATGATTACGGTATGTCGAGCCTGTGTCTCTAAAGAGAGGAGTGTGCTCAGTCATGTATAAGAATAATGAATTATTTGATCACGTTGTCCGTTAATATTAATATACAGTATTTTAGTCTAAATCAGAGAGAAAAGAGCCGGATGTTGATCAGTGTGCCAGTCTAGTTTACTTATGGTTCGATAATATTGATTTGATGGCTAATGTATTTGAGGCAGACATTTATACAGTGGTGCTTGGCACGGGCGCAGATAGAGGGTGGGACGGGTGGGATTCGTCCCACCCAGATTTAAATTCACCTCGTTCGGTCCCCCCCACTTATAGGGAGGAAAAAACGTCTATGCTGTCTTTCTTTGCATAAGGCAAACCTCACGGAAAAATTAAAAGACTAATTACCATTCGGTTTATTGAGGTGCACAGCAGTACATACATAGTTGCAACAACTCACATAAAACAAAACAAAGACTGATATTCGGTTGGTTGAGCTGCGCAGACTGCACAGGTTGCGAGCTCGAGCTTGGTTGCTATGGTTACCCACAACAAGTTTGACAGGCATATCGGGGACAGCTCCTAGTTCAGGACCCCAACACGGCATGATGAAGGGTGCCAAACCGAAAAGGCAGAAAACAATTGCATCGTTTTTTCAAAAAACAACGACTGTAAGTAAACTGTGCCTTACTGTGCCACATCAAGTAAGAAGTGACTTTTAATTACATTTTGTGTTTTTTTTACACCCTGCTCTTTCTGTTTTCTTAAAGAATCAGTGTGCTGAAAGTCAGTTAATGTTTAAATAAAACAGTTTTTGCATACGGCATATGGCATGCTTGGGGAGTGATTGGAATCAGTATCAGAATCAATAAGCTGTATTTCTTTCAATGATGGGTAATTAAGTTTGACAGTCCAAGTCTCAATACATAGGATACACAGACCTAGATGCTATAGATAAATACAAAGGGTAGACAAAACAGTCAGCAGTCATCCAGAACACACACACACACATATTCAACCCACATGACATCCTGTCGTGTCAGTGGTAAATAGCACATGAGAGCACCAGACATCACAGGTGTGCTCTATTCCTACTCTTTATTTATTAGTAGGCCTAAGCTAACGGTTGCAGGGATGAAGGAGTGATGGTTTTTTTGTCTTAGCTGAGTAATGTCGCCGCCCTGAGGGCATCAGAGTATATTCCTCGCACAACACATGGTGGGGTTGGTTTGCTGGCAGCTTTGTCCCCCCCAGTTCAAAAAACATATCTGCGCCCCTGGTGCTTGGAAGTTTGTGAACCCTTTAGAATTTTCTATATTTCTGCATAAATATGAACTAAAACATCAGATTTTCACACAAGACCTAAAAGTAGATAAAGATAACCCAGTTAAACAAATGAGACAAAAATATTATACTTGGTCATTTATTTATTGCGGAAAATGATCCAATATTACATATCTGCGAGCGGCAAAAGTATGTGAACCTTTGCTTTCAGTATCTGGTGTGACCCCCTTGTGCAGCAATAACTGCAACTAAACGTTTGCGGTAACTGTTGATCGGTCCTGCACACCGGCTTGGAGGAATTTTAGCCCATTCCTCCGTACAGAACAGCTTCAACTCTGGGATGTTGGTGGGTTTCCTCACATGAACTGCTCACTTCAGGTCCTTCCACAACATTTAGATTGGATTAAAGTCAGGACTTTGACTTGGCCATTCCAAAACATTAACTTTATTCTTCTTTAACCATTCTTTGGTAGAACAACTTGTGTGCTTAGGGACATTGTCTTGCTGCATGACCCACCTTCTCTTGAGATTCAGTTCATGGACAGATGTCCTGACATTTTCCTTTAGAATTCGCTGGTATAATTCAGAATTCATTGTTCCATCAGTGATGGCAAGCCGTCCTGGCCCAGATGCAGCAAAACAGGCCCAAACCATGATACTACCACCACCATGTTTCACAGATGGGATAAGGTTCTTATGCTGGAATGCAGTGTTTTCCTTTCTCCAAACATAACGCTTCTCATTTACAACCCCAGTTCCAAAAAAGTTGGGACAAAGTACAAATTGTAAATAAAAACGGAATGCAATAATTTCCAAATCTCAAAAACTGATATTGTATTCACAATAGAACATAGACAACATATCAAATGTCGAAAGTGAGACATTTTGAAATTTCATGCCAAATATTGGCTCATTTGAAATTTCATGACAGCAACACATCTCACATCACATCTTGAAGCTTGTAGTACAAGACATTGAGTCTCTCTGTGCAAAATTTTAGGTTTCTATCTTGCATAATAAAGATTATATTACACTTTGAAATATGTATGTTTTGAGCAAAATGCAAAAAAAATCGAAAAATTCAAATGCCTGTATCTCTGAAACCGTTGGAGATAGGAAGCTCAAATTTTGGGTATTAACTTCTTTTAATAGTATCTCTGAGCCCTCCAAATTTCATTGAAATCTGAGATGGTCGAGCATAAATTTGTCAGATATTTTTTGATTTGGCATGGAATGACCCTATATCCAAGTTCTAGAGCAACATATGCTCCCATCCAGACGACGTCTCTTTCAGGGAAGACCTTGCATTCTCCAACATGACAATGCCAAACCACATACTGCATCAATTACAGCATCATGGCTGCGTAGAAGAAGGGTCCGGGTACTGAACTGGCCAGCCTGCAGTCCAGATCTGTCACCCATAGAAAACATTTGGCGCATCATAAAACGGAAGATATGACAAAAAAGACCTAAGACAGTTGAGCAACTAGAATCCTACATTAGACAAGAATGGGTTAACATTCCTATCCCTAAACTTGAGCAACTTGTCTCCTCAGTCCCCAGACGTTTACAGACTGTTGTAAAGAGAAAAGGGGATGTCTCACAGTGGTAAACATGGCCTTGTCCCAACTTTTTTGAGATGTGGTGTTGTCATGAAATTTAAAATCACCTAATTTTTCTCTTTAAATGATTCATTTTCTCAGTTTAAACATTTGATATGTCATCTATGTTCTATTCTGAATAAAATATGGAATTTTGAAACTTCCACATCATTGCATTCCGTTTTTATTTACAATTTGTACTTTGTCCCAACTTTTTTGGAATCAGGGTTGTAAATCAAAAAGTTCTATTTTGATCTCATCCGTCCACAAAACATTTTTCCAATAGCCTTCTGGATTGTCCACGTGATCTTTAGCAAACTGCAGGCGAGCAGCAGTGTTCTTTTTGGAGAGCAGTGGCTTTCTCCTTGCAACCCTGCCATGCACACCACTGTTGTTCAGTGTTCTCCTGATGGTGGACTCATGAACATTAATATTAGCCAATGTGAGAGAGGCCTTCAGTTGCTTAGAAGTTACCCTGGGGTCCTTTGTGACTTCGCCAACTATTACACGCCTTGCTGTTGGAGTGATCTTTGTTGGTCGACCACGCCTAGGGAGGGTAACAATGGTCTTGAATTTCCTCCATTTGTACACAATCTGTCTGACTGTGGATTGGTGGAGTCCAAACTCTTTAGAGATGGTTTTGTAACCTTTTCCAGCCTGATGAGCATCAACAACGCTTTTTCTGAGGTCCTCAGAAATCTCCTTTGTTTGTGCCATGATACACTTCCACAAACGTGTTGTGAAGATCAGACTTTGATAGATCCCTGTTCTTTAAATAAAACAGGTTGCCCACTCACACCTGATTGTCATCCCATTGATTGAAAACACCTGACTCTAATTTCACCTTCAAATTCACTGCTAATCCTAGAGGTTCACATACTTTTGCCACTCACAGATATGTAATATTGGCTCATTTTCCTCAGTAAATAAATGACCAAGTATAATATTTTTGTCTCATTTGTTTTACTGGGTTCTCTTTATCTACTTTTAGGACTTGTGTGAAAATCTGATGATGTTTTAGGTCATATTTATGCAGAAATATAGAACATTTTAAAGGGTTCACAAGCTTTCAAGCACCACTGTACATCCAGTATGTTGTCATTTCCACACACTTTGATGTTTACACACACCTCACACACTTTGTGTATAAAAAGCACTAATCAGTCTGGTTTCATTCCAGAGCCGACGCAGTTATTAAAGGATTTGACTGGCTGATTTGGATAATTTTGTTGATGTGTATTTTGTTGAAAATAACTACTCGTAACCCGGATTGATGTATCACAGCTTGGGGGTGTATATGTCAGTGCTACATGACAGGTGTGACATTTAACAACAAGTTATTACATTATGGTCAGTTCAAGCAGGACTGCTATTCCCACAGGGGCTCTGTGTTCAGCCAGTTACAAAAGGTCATTTGCTCCAGTCGGAGTTGTTCATTGTCAGACTTTCACGAACTACAGACATGACCAGTTCATATCACCTGAATTAAAAATCAAGGATCTTGTTGGTGATGATTTAAAAGCTAAGCTCTCCTCAGGTGAGAGTAATTTAACCTGAATAGAAATTTCCACAAAAGAAACATTGAGTGTTGATGCAGTTCAAGATAGTATCAGTAGGAACTAGAAAGGCACTCGGTAGAGTGCATGCCTCCGCCAAGCCTGGTATCTGGATTTGTATAAAAATCTAATCGACTGTTCCTTGGCACATGGCCCACCTTTCCTCAAAATTTCATCAAAATCTGTTCACGACATTTTGAATTACCTTGGGAAAACACAAAGAAACAAACCGAGGTGAAAACATAACCTCCTCTAGCAAAGTTGGTGGAGGTAAAAATCTACATCAGTACATCAGTGTAGAACAGTAATAAAATTTTTATTTCTTATTCTTTTCTTCTCTCTGTATTTGACTCATTCCTCTCACATTTTGCTTCTGCTTTTCTTTCCTCAGGTTCTTAAGATCGGCTTGATAGGTCATAGAAAAAGAATTCTTGCATCACTTGGAGACAGACTACACGAAGACACGCCACAGAAGCCCCCACGAGCTATTTCCCTCAGGGTCAGTATGGCGGAGTAGACACACCCATCCATCCATCTATTATACTGTTTATCTGTCAGGGTTGTGGGGGAAGCTGGAGCCAATCCCCACTGACTTTGGGTGAGATCACACGTGGATCACACTGGGCAGGTCGCCAGTCTGTTACAGTACTAACACAGAGACAGAACCATTCACATTCCCACCAACAGGCAGTTTAGAGTAGCAAATTGACCTAATCCACATGTCTTTGGACTGTGGGAGGAAACCAGAGCACCCAGAGGAAACCCACATACTGTAGGTGCGAGGAGAACATGCAAACTCCACACAGAAAGGCCCCAGTTGGCCATCAAGCTTGAACCCAGAACCTTCCTGCTTAAAATGTAGGAATCAAGCATGTATGCACACCTTCCTTCCTCTCTCTCTCTCTCTCTCTCTCTCTCTCTCTCTCTCTCACACTCTCTCTCTCTCTGGTATTACGGCTATAGCAATGTCCTCAGGGACACTTCTCTTTAATTCTCTCATCTGTGGGAAAAAAAAAGTGCTAGGCCATTCCTCACTTTGACATTAATTACATATCCATGCTCTGGAATTTGTCTTTGCAGTCCTTTAGACACTGTACATCTTCCACACTACGAATGGAGCATCGACAAAAATCCACCTTCACACTCCCTTCCACATTTTGGATCGTCTCGTTGTACATTCCGTGCCAGCCATAGGCTCCTTAATCGTGTTGGCGTTCAGGATGTTCCAGTTCTATCACGTGGCTCTTTTCCAGCTCCTAAAGAGAGAACAAGAGCACTCCAGCAAACAGCTCCTGAGATTATTAGCTGCAAAATCTATCTTGTGTGTACATACACATTATCGATATTTACTCACAACTGGATCAATGTGTTGATGAAGGCAATGTGGCACCAAGGCCAGGCTAGGATTTTTACATCCTAATGGGTATCGTTGCTTCATACACCATGATGATTTAGTGCTGATGGTGTATCAAATAATAATTTTAGCTGGATAAATAAGAAGAATCTGAATCCCACGTACGTGATAAATAATCCTATGTAGCTTCAGGCAGCTTCTTCAGAGTAACTGAGTAATCATTTTGTGCCCATACAAGGTGATGATTTAACACAGCTCTTATTGAAATGCTATTTATTTAAATAACCACACGAATGTTTGGTATTGCTATTGATATTATTGATACGGTAACATCGGTACGTCTGGTGTATACGTTTCTGTGTAGGAGCCCAGTGGGAATCACACTCCTCCTCAGCTGTCTCCGTCTCTAAGTCAGGCTTATCCCAACGCCGGCTCACTTGACGTACAGCACCTAATCATGCAGGCAGACGCCAGGCGCCGACGCAATGACAACTACTTCGAGGATGTTCCACGCTCCAAACTGGAGAGGCAGATGGCACAAGTCAGTATGGTGAGTATGGTGTGTAAAAGTGTTGTACTCAAGACCACCTAAACCAAGACCAAGACTTCGAGGGGTTGAGATCAAGTCAAGACCAAGACCAAGGCAGGGCGAAACTGAGTCAAGACCAGAATCAAACCATTCCATGTGAAGGGGGGTGAGGGAGGGATGACAGCCATTAACAGGAAGAAAAAATTTCAAATTAGCAACGAGTCACGTTATTGGTCGCATTTGAAGCAGGAAATTTTACATCTAATCACAGAAACCATGTTAACAAATAAATCAGATAAGGCATAGGCAATTTAGTGAAATCCCTGCAGTTGTGGTCTTGACTGGTCTTGAAATAAAATCCAGAGTCTTCCATGTCTGAGACCGAGACAAGACCAAGTAAAAATGTAGTCGATTCCGAGACCTTCAAAAAGTGGTCTTGAGACTGGTCTCATGTACTACAACACTAGTGTGTAAACACTTAAGGCAAACATTGTGGCATGTAAGAGGGATTAATGCAGCAACGGAGAGCAGTGTTCCATCCATCCATCCTTCCGTTATCCGTAACTGCTTATCCTGTGCAGGGTTGCGGGCAAGCTGGAGCCTATCCCAGCTGACTATGGGTGAGAGGTGGGGTACACCCTGGACAAGTCGCCAGATCATCACAGGGCTGACACATAGAGACAAAGAACCATTCACACTCACAGTGACATTGTTATGAGTAGCTGCAGATATATATGACAGAGTGTCTTTCCAGAGGGATATCCAAATGTTTTCTCAGGCTACGTTTACATTACGTCGAATCAGCGGATCATCAGATTAATGTTCTTAAAACGATTCACGTTTACACTAAAACCATTAGCCGTGCACATAGCAACGCCAATACGCGGATACGCTCGGCTCCGCAGGCATCCTGCGCTCCAAATCACTCCGCCCTGAACAGCGAGTGCCCTCTGGAGGGTGCGCACTCCGGCCCTGCGCAGCTCACACAGTGCGCGAGTGAAGTGCACAAGCCACGATTCGGGATTGAGCCGCTGTGTGTGTGATCCCAGCGCATATCACTTACTACTTGCAAGTGGAAGGATGGCAAGCCTAAAGACAATCATAACTACACAATGGGTAGTATTTGCATCAGTATTTGCAGTATTTTCATACTTTTATACTCTTTAATGAAAGGTGATACAAGGCGGAAGTCAGCGCCATTTTTCAGCAGTCGCGTCACATGACCAACGCCAGCGAATCAGGAAGGTGGATGTCACAGTGACGTTGTCCAATGAGACACCAGCTAGAGCTCAGCACAGCGTATCCGCGTATTTTGAATGTTTACACAGCACCGGAGCTGACACGATCTGGATTGAATACGTGGACGCTGGCGGATTCCCGTTTCCAGGCATTTCCAGGCGGTTTAATGTAAACGGACAGTGCATCCGCGAAGAAAACGAGACAGATACGGTCTAGTGTAAACGTAGCCTACAAACAGCCATTCACAATTCCATTCACACCTACGGTCAATTTAGACCCACAAATTAGCCTAACCTGCATGTATTTGGACTGTGGGGAAAACCGGAGCACCCGGAAGAAGCCCATGTAGACACAGGGAGAACATCCATCCATCTATTGTCTGTAGCCGCTTGTCCTGTTCTACAGGGTCGCAGGCAAGCTGGAGCCTATCCCATCTGACTATGGGCGAGAGGTGGGGTACACCCTGGACAAGTCGTCAGATCATCTCAGGGCTGACACATAGACACAGACAACCATTCACACTCACATTCACACCTACGGTCAATTTAGAGCCACCAATTAGCCTAACCTGCATGTCTTTGGACTGTGGGGGAAACCGGAGCACCCAGAGGAATCCCATGTAGACACGGGGAGAACATGCAGACTCTACACAGAAAGGCCCCCCATTGGCCACTGGTCTGGAACCCAGAACCTTCTTGCTGTGAGGCGACAGTGCTAACCACTACACCGCCGTGCCGCCCAAAGAGTGGTATTAATATTCTATAACAGTATGCGAAAGCGGTTTGGCGCATCATTTAACTACAAAAAACCCACTTTCTCTATTAAATCAAGTGTTTATATTTTTTAGCTTTTCGAGAAAGCTTATCACCTCCCTTTTCTGTGTCTGTGCCTTTGTGAATGTTCTTGTGTGTTGTACGCTTCTGATCATCATGGTGCTGAAAGGGAGCTTATCAGTGGATGCACTCACTCTTGTTTGCATCAAGTGTGCTGAATCTTCGTGTGTGTGTGTTTCAGTGTGATTACTTAATGTGAATGCTCTAAAGCATGTCTCTTGCGTATGGTATGGTGTGTCCTCACACTAAGCACAACAAAAGGAACAGGGTAGCTACTGTATATATCTATGGACTATAGAAAAAAGAAAAGTAACACTACAATGTATCATCTACATTTGTCCTGCTTAGATTTATGTGGCATATTTTTATACCATATTCTTGCTCTAACAGCTGTCATCTGATTCTCTGTTTCAGCAAGGGGAATGGTGTGAACCGATCACATTGAGACCGCCCAACGAGGCGACATCATCCACTCCTGTACAGTACTGGCAGCACCATCCTGAGAAGCTCATATTCCAGTCCTGTGACTATGAGGCATATGTAAGCATGTTCAAGTGTGTACTGTATGTGTGTATTCTGTCATTGTAGTGTATTTGTTCATTGTCTCCTTAAGTACGGTATATGTAATGGTAGAATGGCAGACTCAAATTGTTCTTTTATTTTAGAGATGTCTGAATGTTTATATACCAATTCATCAGCTGCACTGTAAAGCCTCCAGATTGAATCTCTAATCTGCATAACTGATATTCATTTAATTGTTATAGCACAAGAAGGTTCTGGGTTCGAACCTCATGGTTAACTGGGGTCTTTCTGTGTGGAGTTTGTTTGTTCTCCTCATGCCAGTGTGGGTTTCCTTCAGGTTCTCCAGTTTCCTCCCACAGTCCAAAAATATGAGAATTAGGTCAACTGGCTACTCTAAATTGCCCTTAGGTGTGAACTGTGAGTGTGAATGGTTAGTAGTCTTAGTGTTAGTCCTGTGATAGATTGGTGACCTACCCAGGGTGAACCCTGACTCTTATTCAAAGTCAGCTGGGATTGGCTCCAGTTTCTTTCATGACCCTGATGGATGAGCGGTATAGATAATGGATGGATGGATGGATGGATGGATGGTTGGATGGATGCTTGGTTGGTTGGAAGGATGGACGAATGGATGGATGGATGGTTGGTTGGATAGTTGGATGGTTGCATGGATGGATGCATGGTTGGTTGGTTGTATAGTTGGATGGATGGTTGGATGTTTGGTTGGATGGTTAGTTAGTTGGATGGATGTTTGGATAGTTGGATGGTTGGACGGATGATTGGTTGGTTGGATGGATGGAAGCATGTTTAGTGGTTTGGATAGTTGGATGGATGAATTATTGAATGTTATAGCACAGAAACTTAAACTAAGATTCAATAAAAATTATTAAGGTCCAGGTGCATGCCTGAATGGTGTCAGCAGTTGCTCACTACTGCTTCGGTCACAACCGGCCGTACGTGCTCCTACGGCCGGTCTACGTGCAAAAAAACGCAAGAAACGCACGGAGGGCGCACGTGAAACACGCGGAGGGCGCGCGTGTGACGTGCTGATTTTCGAGCCGTAGACTGGCCGCAGACCGGCCGCAGAGGTTCTTTGTCATGTCAAACAAACTCTACGGGCGCTTACGTTTTTTTCAGGTTGCAAGACAAACGTACGGCCAACGTGCGTCTTTCTCCAAGACCAAAAAAACGCAGCGATTTGGGAAATGCCAAAAATCACACGGCCAAAAAATCGTACGTCCGGTTGTGACCTAGGCTTAATACTTAACCATTAGTGATTAATTTATGGCTAAAAATGAGATTAGGTGGTATTATGTTTTTGGATTGTGCATTCATCGCTGATTCTTGTTTGCATGATATCTCAATAGCTAGTGATTGCAGGATTTATATGGAATTATTATTGTAACCAGAACATGTTAGAACTATTAGATTTCTGACCTGATCAGAACAAGGTAAAGGTCACAGCAAGGTCAAATATCTGAAACAATTTCTTTAATAGTTTCTTTCCTGTTTGGATTGTAAGGGTATGTTAGGCAGACAAATTCGAAACATGGAGGACTAGATTTCCTGTTGATGCCATTCGATTTGTTTTTAACAAGCCATATCATCACTGCACGAAACAAACCAAAGAGGGTAAATAAACTAACGTGAAATAATGAAAGCCTGGGAAAACTCTTCTTTTGCTCAACGAGCTGCCTTTCGTAATGCACTCTGCATTGGTTATTGTTTAGAAGACTACAGTTGCTAAACTACAGCCAGTTGTTTTGTTATTTGGTTGATTCCTTCACGCTCTTTTGAGTTTAACTGTTAATGAATTGCACTCGTGCTTTAGCTAGTTGACACTCTCTTCGAAAGAAAACACGCCTATGGTTTAATCATCCATCTGAGCAAGAACGGAGATGTCATCTCCTGCGATCTCCTCCACTGTCCACCAACAGATATCTACAGTGCCTTGCAAAAGTATTCATACCCCTTGAACTTTTTCACATTTTTCCACCTTACAACCACGAACTTAAAAGTTTTTTATTGAGATTTTATGTGATAGACCAACACAGAGTAGCACATTATTGTGAAGTGAAATGAAAATGATAATGGTCTTCAAAATTTTAAACAAATAAAAATCTGAAAAATGTGGTGTGCATTAGTATTCAGCCCCCTGTACTCTGATACCTCTAAATGCAATCAATTGCCTTCAGAAGTCATCTAATTAGTTTATAAGAGTCCTACTGTGTGTAATTTACTCTCAGCATAAATACACTTGTTCTGTGAAGGCCTCAGTGGTTTGTTAGAGAACACTGAAGAACAAACAGCATCATGAAGACCAAAGAACTCACCAGACAGGTCAGGGATAAAGTTCTGGAGAAGTTTAAAGCAGGGTTAGGTTATAAAAAAATATCCCAAGCTCTGAACATCTCAAGAAGCACTGTTCAATCAATCATTCAAAAATGGAAAAAGTATGGCACAACTGCAAACCTACCAAGACATGGCCGTCCACCTAAACTGACAGAACGAGCAAGGAGAGCACTGGTCAGAGAAGCAGCCAAGAGGCCCATGATCACTCTGGAGGAGCTGCAGAAATCCACAGCTCAGGTGGGAGAATCTGTGCACAGGACAACTATAAGTCGTACACTCCACAAATCTGGCCTTTTTGGAAGAGTGGCAAGAAGAAAGCTATTGTTGAAAGACAGGCATAAGAAGCTATGTAGGGGACACAGCAAACATGTGGAAGAAGGTGCTTTGGTCAGATGAGACCAAAGTTGAACTTTTTGGCCTAAATGCAAAGTGCTATGTGTGGCGGAAAACTAACACTGCTCATCACCCTGCACACACCATCCCCACTGTGAAACATGGTGGTGGCAGCATCATGCTATGGGGATGCTTTTCTTCAGCAGGGACAGGAAAGCTGGTCAGAGTTGATGGGAAGATGGATGGAGCTAAATACAGGGCAATCCTGGAAGAAAACCTGTTGGAGGCTGCAAAAGACTTGAGACTGGGAAGGAGATTCACCTTCCAGCAAGACAATGACCCTAAACATGCAGCCAGAGCTACAATGGAATGGTTTAGATCAAAGAATATTCATGTGTTAGAATGGCCCAGTCAAAGTCCAGACCTAAATCCCATTGAGCATCTGTGGCAAGACTTGAAAATTGCTGTTCACAGACGCTCTCCATCCAATCTGGCTGAGCTTGAGCTATTTTGCAAAGAAGAATGGGCAAAAATTTCAGTGTCTAAATGTGCAAAGCTGGTAGAGACATACCACAAAAGACTTGCAGCTGTAATTGCAGCAAAAGGTGGCTCTACAAAGTATTGATGCAGGGGGGCTGAATACTAATGCACATCACATTTTTCAGATTTTTATTTGTTTAAAATTTTGAAGACCATTTATCATTTTTGTTTCACTTCACAATTATGTGCTACTCTGTGTTGGTCTATCACATAAAATCTCATCTCATTATCTCTAGCCGCTTTATCCTTCTACAGGGTCGCAGGCAAGCTGGAGCCTATCCCAGCTGACTACGGGCGAGAGGCGGGGTACACCCTGGACAAGTCGCCAGGTCATCACAGGGCTGACACATAGACACAGACAACCATTCACACTCACATTCACACCTACGCTCAATTTAGAGTCACCAGTTAACCTAACCTGCATGTCTTTGGACTGTGGGGGAAACCGGAGCACCCGGAGGAAACCCACGCGGACAACATGCAAACTCCTCACAGAAAGGCCCTCGCTGGCCACGAGGCTTGAACCCGGACCTTCTTGCTGTGAGGCGACAGCGCTAACCACTACACCACCGTGCCGCCACATAAAATCTCAATAAAAACCTTTTATGTTCGTGGTTGTAAGGTAGAAAAATGTGAAAAAGTTCAAGGGGTATGAATACTTTTTTCAAGGCACTGTACAGGGATGGTTTACGCAATTAATGAACGAATTAATTAGTTCATAAGAGCAATACGTTTAGCATTGTCCTCAATGCTATTCCACGATTCATTGAAAGTATTGCCATTTATCCAAAAGGTGTTTCAACATAACGTTGTGTAAGTTATAGGAGCATTGGACTCACTTGCTAGTGTACTGCTACTCACTTGAGCACCTAAGGTCAGAATCACGTGTAACTCAGACACACCACCATGTGTGCAAATACCACACCTGCTGAGTAGCTTATACCTTCAGGTTTGTCATGTTTCTGTGTGAAATTCAACAAGCCGCCATGTGTGAAGCGAAGCCTCCTCACAACACCTGCAGTTGTTTGTTTTCATTGCAATTATATCATTTTATTCGCTGACAACCATCAAGCGTCTTTAATTACATTCGAGGTCTAAATAGCATGTGCACAATTTTAGTATTAGCTCCTCACTATGCATACATAATTATTGTGGCACTGTGTGTGTGTGTGCATATAGTGCATTTATGCATTTCATATGCATTTAATGATGTACAAAAATGGTGGACTATTTCTCAGAACACACAGAGAGAGACACAGAGAGAGAGAGAGAGAGAGAGAGCGAGAGAGAGCTAGCTTCTGTGGTGAATAACAGTATTTCTCTGTTCAATTAAAGTGGCGGCCTGTTTTTCAGCTTCTCTCCATCCTGAAGTAATTTTAGCTAGAGGTTACATAAAGCTGCTCTGTTACCTAGCAACAGGCCTGCAAATCTGGTTGGTCTATTTGCCCACACGAGCAGCGATGCTGGAATCGTCGATCATACCCATGTTAAACTCGTGCAAATTTGATTGGCCTTGGGACAGGCCAGTAGAGTTTCTGATATAGCGCAAAACCGCAGCTGTGTAGATAAAAGAAGGGAGTGAGACAGATGAAGAGATCCAAAACGGAATCAGACAGAAAGATTAATATTTCAAAGCATTCTCATTTCCTTTACCTTAATTAATGTGTTGCTTAATACTGAGGCATTAATGAGTGGCAAAAAGACAATAAAAGCTGTGAGGCAATGAAGTGTGTTGGGGGGTTGGGAGTGTGCGCCAGACAGTAATTCATCTGGACAGTGTGTGTGTGTGAGAGAGAGAGAGAGAGAGAGAGAGAGAGAGAGCGCTACACCCCATGCTGGCAGCAGCCTACAGTGCCTCTGTAAACAGCATTTTAATCTCCTCAGGTTTCATCTATCGATCTCAGTAGCACAAAGCCTGACAGCTGTGTTTCCACAGGCATCATGGAGAGAGGGAGAGAGGGAGAGTCCGTGTTGTTGAGAGATATGATATTTCTATAAACACCTGCTATATGAAATCAGTCCCCCACAGAACTGTCCTTACCTCCATCTCACACACCTGCAGATTAGCTTGAGTTCAATCCAGGGCTGGTCGGTCATTCACTCTCATCACACCTCAGGGCAGGCGGTATTTACAGTGCTGAGCGTAAATGAGTGCACCCGCTTTGAAAAGTAACGTTTTAAACAATATCTCAATGAACACAAACAATTTCCAAAATGTTGACAAGACAAAGTTTAATATAACATCTGTTTAACTTATAACGGGAAAGTAAGGTTAATAATATAACTTAGATTACACATTTTTCAGTTTTACTCAAATTAGGGTGGTGCAAAAATGAGTACACCCCACAACAAAAACTACATCTAGTACTTTGTATGGCCTCCATGATTTTTAATGACAGCACCAAGTCTTCTAGGCATGGAATGAACAAGTTGGTGACATTTTGCAACATCAATCTTTTTCCATTCTTCAACAATCACCTCTTTTAGTGACTGGATGCTGGATGGAGAGTGATGCTCAGCTTGTCTCTTCAGAATTCCCCAAAGAAAATAATTTCTTTCCACCACAAAGGTGAAGGCTACAAGAAGATCAGCAAAGCTTTACTTATCAGTCAGAATACTGTAGCAAAAGTGGTACAAAAATTTAAGAAAGATGGAACTGCAACCATCTCACAGAGACGTCCAGGTCGTCCACGGAAGTTAACACCTCGACAGGAGCGTCTTCTGATGAGAAGGGTTGAAGAAAATCGGCATGCAAGTTCATTGCAGTTATCTAAAGAAGTAGAAAGCCAAACTGGGGTGACTATTTCCCGTGACACAATACGGCGTACACTGCAGAGGAATGGCATGCATGGATGCCATCCATGAAAGAAGCCTCTCCTAAAGCCCAGGCACAAAAAAGCCCGCCTAGAGTTTGCCAGGGCCCGTGCTGACAAAGATGAAGACTACTGGGACTCTATACTCTGGAGCAGCGGTTCCCAAACTTTTTTGACCGCGCACCCCCTTCTATACTCCAACCAGGTTGACGCACCCCCAGTTCCCCAGTTTCAAAAAACACACGCTTTCTTATAAAGGCAGCATCTTTAATCGTGCTAAAATGATAAACATTGTTTGCCACACCTGCAGGAAACCACAAAAGTGAAAAAAAAAAAAAAACACCAAAGCTTTCTTAAGCCTCGGTCACAACCGGCCGTATGTGCTCCTATGGCCGGTCTACGTGCAAAAAACGCAAGAAACGCACGGAGGGCGCGCATGTGACGTGCTGATTTTCACGCTGCAGACCGGCCGCAGAGGTTCTTTGTCATGTCAAACAAACTCTACGGGTGCTTACGTTTTTTTCCAGGTTGCAAGACAAACTTACGGCCAACGCGCGTCTTTCTCCATGAACAACAACAACAAAAAAAACGCAGTGATTTGGGAAACGCCCAAAATCGCACGGCCAAAAAATCGTACGTCCGGTTATGACCTAGGCTTTACAAAGGCAGCACGTCATGCTCGAATGAGAACATTGGATCACATAGCATATTATGCTTTCTCGTATTTGAATTAGATAGAATTTGATTGAAATGTAACAGTTTTAAAACGTTGCAACACGGTAAATGCGCAAATTCATTACAAAGGGAGCTCACATCGAGGCATGTAGTCTACCAGCCAGATACGGGGAAAATATATGATTTTCATCCGTGTTTAAAACACTATCAACACAACCCTGTCATTACAAGGTTATGAAAACGAATTGAGAATGAATTTAATTTGCAAAAAAGTTAACATATAATAACAGTAAAAATAGCAATAATAATTATGAACATATGCATTTTAAAGAGATACAACAATTAAGGAGCATATCCGCTGCAATCCCGTCTCCCTCTCTTCTCTCCTCACCAATTGCCCCCGATTCCTCCCAATCTGTTGGGGTTTCTCCTCCTTCATCCCTGATTTGTGGTGGCGCATTTAGTTTTGCCAATTTCAACCAGTTGAGCATCGCAAATGAATGAAAGAAGCCACAAACTACTGCAGAACCATTACGGCGTAGAAGAAGAGTTAAAAATCGCCATTACATTTTTTATCTTGCGCACCCCCTAGTGGCAGCTTGCGCACCCCCGGGGGTGCACGCACCACACTTTGGGAAACCCTGCTCTGGAGTGATGAGACCAAGATAAATGTTTTTGGAACTGATTGCTTCAAAACCATATGGCGTCGCAAAGGTGAGGAATACAAAGAGAACTGCATGGTGCCTACAGTGAAACATGGTGGTGGCAGTGTCCTTATGTGAGGCTGCATGAGTGCTGCTGGTGTCGGGGAGCTGCATTTCATTGATGGCATCATGAATTCACAGATGTATTGCTCTATACTGAAAGAGAAGATGCTACCATCACTCCGTGCCCTTGGTCGTCGTGCACTTTTCCAACATGACTAAACACACATCTAAGGCCACTGTTGGATTTCTGAAGAAGAACAGGGTGAAAGTGATTCAGTGGCCAAGTACGTCTCCTGATCTGAACCCAATCGAACACCTATGGGGAATTCTGAAGAGACAAGTTGAGCATCACTCTCCATCCAGCATCCAGTCACTCAAAGAGGTTATTGTTGAAGAATGGAAAAAGATTGATGTTGCAAAATGTCGTCAACTTGTTCATTCCATGCCTAGAAGACTTGGTGCTGTCATTAAAAATCATGGAGGCCATACAAAGCACTAGATTTAGGAGTTTTTGTTGTGGGGTGTACTCATTTTTGCACCACCCTAATTTGAGTAAAACTGAAAAATGTGTCATCTAAGTTTATATTATTAACCTTACTTTCCCGTTATAAGTTAAACAGATGTTATATTAAACTTTGTCTTGTCAACATTTTGGAAATTGTGTTCATTGAGATATTGTTTAAAATGTTACTTTTCAAAGGGGGTGCACTCATTTACGCTCAGCACTGTATAATATATGTAGGATTTGATAGGAATGATGAAAACAGCTTCACATTTTCTATCAAAAATACTTTAGTGTTTTGTATTTGTGTACTTTCTGTGACACGTCTATGTGACGACATCATAAAAATGCAAAATGATGCCTCTGGATGGCGCTGACTCAGCAATCGGTAGTCTGCCCAGGCTTCTTATTGAGATCAGCATGAAAACTGATCCAGCACAATTTTGGAGACGTGTACATAGGACGCTCGCTTTCCATGGATTCTTTGCATAAATTGCTAATGTTATCATTAGTTCCTGTTTTAGTCTTAGTTTTAGTAGCGCGGGCTAAAGGTTTTATCAACTGTTTGACGTGAATAGTTAATGTTAGCTTACTTTCAGGCTATGTTAAGTTTTTGTCGGTTGTGCACAGAAAAAAACAAAACAAAACAATAAAGCATTTGAGAGATATTGTACAGCATGACTATAGTGCCATGAGCTGGCGTAACTTGTCAAAGGCACCCATGTTTTATGCCTTATTGTCATTAACAACGTTGTACCGTAACATTATTCTGATTACGTTTCTGCTTACGTTTAAAACCGAAACATATTGATCATTTAATAATTGTTGACTAAGTGCTAAAGTGTTTGTTTTCAACAAATAGGTGCCCGATGGCTAATAACTGATTGTAATTAATTTACGTAGCTGTTCAGGAGAATTATTCATTTGCATACCATTGCATGAATGACTGCCTGACTCATAATGTATTAGATTTATGATTAATAATCAAACGATTAATTAATTACTTAGGAACTAGTTGCTATGGATAAATGTATAATCATTTGTCTGTTAATGAGTCAATGTTGCTGATGTAAAGTTTCCCGGCGTAACCAGTTCTCGATAGGGTAAGGCATTCCACCAAACTAATAATAAGACTGCCGACTTTTGCGTTTATATTCGGACGCAATATAATAAATGTTTAGATGGGTAAACTGACCAAATTTCTGCAAATTCTGGTCATATTTGAAAGTGATATTGCCATCTGTACACACACACTATCTTTCCAATAGCTAAGAAAATGGTGATTATCAATAGTTACAAATATGATGTCATCGCTGAGGGGATTTTCCGAGAAATGGGATTTCCTACATATTAGAGTGTTTTGTTCCGTGTTACTACTATATAGCTACACAGGGGCAAAAATACCACCCAGGGTTTTTTTTTCTTTTTTTTTTCTTTTTTTTAAAATATTGAATGTACAGGGGTGGCACGGTGGTGTAGTGGTTAGCGCTGTCGCCTCACAGCAAGAAGGTCCGGGTTCGAGCCCCGTGGCCGGCGAGGGCCTTTCTGTGCGGAGTTTGCATGTTCTCCCCGTGTCCGCGTGGGTTTCCTCTGGGTGCTCCGGTTTCCCCCACAATCCAAAGACATGCAGGTTAGGTTAACTGGTGACTCTAAATTGACCGTAGGTGTGAATGTGAGTGTGAATGGTTGTCTGTGTCTATGTGTCAGCCCTGTGATGACCTGGCGACTTGTCCAGGGTGTACCCCGCCTTTCGCCCGTAGTCAGCTGGGATAGGCTCCAGCTTGCCTGCGACCCTGTAGAACAGGATAAAGCGGCTACAGATAATGAGATGAGATGAGACTGAATGTACAGTAGTTGACATTTTATGATGATTTTTAACTGAAAAAGGAAAAAATATATATATTTTCATGTGATTTAAGCCTAATAATTATTGTCATAGTCAGCTGGGATAGGCTCCAGCTTGCCTGCGACCCTGTAGGACAGGATAACGCGGCTAGAGATAATGAGATGAGATGAGAATCACTTTTGCTCATAATCAGTTTCCAAATTCAATTCAAAGCACAAAGGTTCAAGGGAAGAAAAATTGAAAACAGTCAAAAACTTTCAGACGACATGCATTTCAGTGATGAATCACTTTGAACAAAGACATAATGAACGCTTTTGTTGGTGGGCAAAAAAGAAATAGTGGAAAAATGAAAAGTCTTCATCGAAACCTTAGTTCAGTGGAAAAAAAAAAACTCCCCTTCACATGGAACATTTTTCACAAGAGGTGATGTTTTTATGCTTAGCGATGCGAAATACCTCTGGCAAGCGCAGGGTTAATCTGTGATTTCAAACGACCGGAAGCAATACCGAAGTAGAATGCTATCGAGAACATGGTTCTATCGAGAACAGGTTACGCGACAATACTATAGGCTCTTTAATACCAAACACCAAGTAACAAAATTATGATACAATGATGAGTCATTAACAAACTGTTGATTAAACATTAAACTATTGGTTATGTTAAAGTTAAACTTCATCTGGGTGATCACAGGGATATGTGTGGCTCTGAGATGTAACAGACACATCAGAATATTAGATCTGTTGACTGGTTGCATGTATCAGATTTAGATATCAGAGAAAAGCTGTGGCGGGCGGCACGGTGGTGTAGTGGTTAGCGCTGTCGCCTCACAGCAAGAAGGTCTGGGTTCGAGCCCCGTGGCCGCCGAGGGCCTTTCTGTGCGGAGTTTGCATGTTCTCCCCGTGTCCGCGTGGGTTTCCTCCGGGTGCTCCGGTTTCCCCCACAGTCCAAAGACATGCAGGTTAGGTTAACTGGTGACTCTAAATTGGCCGTAGGTGTGAATGTGAGTGTGAATGGTTGTTTGTGTCTATGTGTCAGCCCTGTGATGACCTGGCGACTTGTCCAGGGTGTACCCCGCCTTTCGCCCGTAGTCAGCTGGAATAGGCTCCAGCTTGCCTGCGACCCTGTAGAACAGGATAAAGCGACTAGAGATAGTGAGATGAGATGAGAAAAGCTGTGGCTCTCAAACACTTGATTCAGTGTATTGGTGAAGGGATGGATCAAATCAAATGATAGATAGATGGATGGATGGCTCTGGAGTAAAAGAGTCCAAGTGCTAAACTGGCCTGCCTGCAGTCTAGACCTGTCTCCCATTTAAAACATTTGGCGCATTATGAAGTGCAAAATACGACAAAAGAGACCCCGAACCGTCGAGCAACTGAAATTGTATATTAGGCAAGAATGGGACAACATTTCTATTTCAAAACTACAGCAATTGGTCTCCTCAGTTTCCAAACATTTACAGAGTGTTGTTAAAAGTAGAGGTGATGCAGCACAGTGGTAAACATGCCCCTGTCCTAAGTTTTTTGAAACATGTTGCTGACAGCCCTGTGATGACCTGGCGACTTGTCCAGGGTGTACCCCGCCTTTCGCCCGTAGTCAGCTGGGATAGGCTCCAGCTTGCCTGCGACCCTGTAGAACAGGATAAAGCGGCTACAGATAATGAGATGAGATGAGATGAGATGAGATGTTGCTGACATCAAATTCAAAATGAGCATATATTACAAAATGAGTATATATCAATACAAGGGTACTTCAAAAAGTTCTCGGCCTCACCCAGAAACAAGGGAAGCGACTCCCATTTTGGGGCATAACTGGATACTATAAAGTCTTATATCACTGTCCACAAAAGCTCAAATGAAAGAAACAATCAAAGAAAAGAGGAGAGGAAAGCTTTGAGCTGGCACCATCTGACTTCTATCTTTTTCCCAAACTGAAATCCCACTTGTGTGGTCACCATTTTCAAAGTGATGATGAAGTCATCCTTGCTGTTGAGGAGGATCTGGAGGCACAAGATGTGACTTTCTTCCGTAAAGGGATAGTGATGCTTGGATATCAGTGGACCAAGAGCACTGAAGTTAAAGGAAACTATGTTGAAAAATGATGCAAGAACAATTTTTCTCCTGTGATATTTTCTGGGTGAGACCGAGAACTTTTTGAAATACCCTCATAGATAGAAGGTTTGTAAAGTGACATCATGCTCCCTTGGAAAAGTATTTTTTAGTATTTTTAAAATACAAGAATACAGTAATTTATTTTGATACATGGCATGACGGTTGTTTCGTAGTTTATTTTGACACACAATTGGAGCATTTTGTGTCTTATTTTAAAATGCATTTTGATATCTCTTTACCCATCCCTGCCACCCCCGTACATCCCTTATCTCCCATTCCCTGCTCTCTCTACTTTTATCCTGGATACATAGATCATTAAAACTTATTCGTGACATTCTAAAATATTAAACACAGCAACTGTATGATCTTAACTTTATTAAACTGTTAATTACATAAACAAAATGGCTGCTCCTGTCTTCTTAAAGACAATATAACCGGAAATGATAAGCAGGAAGCAGTGTGTATCAGTTCTGATTAACTTTACCTAATTAATTGTCACAGACCTCAGGCTTATTCCTGTACAACTGATGTACAGTATATTCAAACAGACCCTGGAGTTGTGCGTAGTGTTGTATGAATTTATGGCTCTATCAGACTGGATGTATGACATTAAAATGAGGGTGATGATGGACTGTCTTGTTGCTGTCCCCCCCCCCAGTACCTGGGCTCCATGCTCGTGAAGGAGCTGAGAGGAACCGAGTCCACACACGATGCCTGCGCAAAAATGAGGGTAAGGTTTGTGACCATATGGAAGACCTTACAACAAACAACAAAATAAACCTATTTTATGTTTCTGAACAACATTTTGGAAGTGACTGTAACCCCACACATACAGGAAATGGTGTCTGTTTTTCTTACTTTCTCTCACAGTGTGTTATGTGGTGGGTTTTGTGTTGCAGGACTTTCTTTATTTCATTCTGTCTCTCTCTTTCGCTCACTCATTCCTATTTGTATAAAATTTGCTCTCATGAATTTTCTTCTAGTTTCATGAACCTGACCTTTTCTTGCTTTCTCACTGTTTCTCTCTCTTTATCTCACACTCTTTGTCTGTCTATCTTTGTGCCTCTTTCACTGTCTCACTGTATCCCTCTCTTTGACTGTTTGTCTGTCTTTTGCTCTCTCTCTCTCTCTCTCTCTCTCTCTCTCTCTGTGTGTGTGTGTGTGTGTGTGTGTGTGTGTGTGTGTGTGTGTGTGTGTGTGTGTGTGTGTGTGTGTGTTTTGAAGTAGATTTTGACAGGTCCAGGACAGTGTAAACGTGCTGAGGCAAATATAAACGCTGAACGAAAAAAGAAAAAGAGAAGAATAATAAAGCACCAAATATATAACTGTCAGAAAGCTTACACAGTGTTAAAAGAGGGAGGGGAATTTTTATTCTGACCTGTTTAAAAATTAGAGTCATGTACTCAGGAGATTTGATTTTTATAAAGCATTCACTTTGTAAAGATAATATATTCAGGAGAATGTCTTTGGGGTTTGGTAGATATTCTCTTGAATGCTTATGGATTGGGTTGGCTTGTTTTGCAGGGGAAATTGGGACACTTCTTTTTTGGGACATTGATTTCTTAGGGTTGGGTGTGTACACAGGGATACAGGGATTGTGTGACATGCTGAATTTATAATGTGTTATAATGTATTGGGGTATTGGGGTTATAATGTGCCAGATTTATGGGTGTAGTGGGTATAGGGGTTATAATGTGCTAGATTTGGGAGTGTAGCGGGTATAGGGGTTATAATGTGCTAGATTTGGGGGTGTAGCGGGTATAGGGGTTATCGGGTGCTAGATTTGGGGGTGTAGTGGGTATAGGGGTTATAATGTGCTAGATTTGGGGGTGTAGCGGGTATAGGGGTTATAATGTGCTAGATTTGGGGGTGTAGCGGGTATAGGGGCTATAATGTGCTAGATTTGGGGGTGTAGCGGGTATAGGGGTTATAGTGTGCTAGATTTGGGGGTGTAGCGGGTATAGGGGTTATCGGGTGCTAGATTTGGGGGTGTAGCAGGTATAGGGGTTATCGTGTGCTAGATTTGGGGGTGTAGCGGGTATAAGGGTTATAGTGTGCTAGAGTTGGGGGTGTAGCGGGTATAGGGGTTATCGTGTGCTAGATTTGGGGGTGTAGCGGGTATAGGGGTTATCGTGTGCTAGATTTGGGGGTGTAGCGGGTATAGGGGTTATAGTGTGCTAGAGTTGGGGGTGTAGCGGGTATAGGGGTTATCGTGTGCTAGATTTGAGGGTGTAGCGGGTATAGGGGTTATCGTGTGCTAGATTTGAGGGTGTAGCGGGTATAGGGGTTATCGTGTGCTAGATTTGGGGGTGTAGCGGGTATAGGGGTTATCGTGTGCTAGATTTGGGGGTGTAGCGGGTATAGGGGTTATAATGTGCTAGATTTGGGGGTGTAGCAGGTATAGGGGATATAATGTACTCGGTAGATTTGGGGGTGTAGTGGGTATAGGGGATATAATGTACTCGGTAGATTTGGGGGTGTAGGTACTATCATATGCCGCATGTTGGGCTTTATGCGTTATGTCTCATACTCTGTTTTGGGCTGTAGGAAAGTTTGGGGATTCTTGTCTGGGTGGCTCTATGATTTTCTCCTCTTGTCTTGTCTGCAAGAAGTCTACAGAACAAATGAAGAAAGTCCCAACCATTGTCCTCTCTGTCTCTTACAAAGGAGTCAAGTTTATTGATGCAACAAATAAGGTGAACAGCAGCCTTTCATTTCCTTTTTCCTCTTTCCATCCCTAACAATTTTGAAACTTATTGGACTCCATGCAAATTATTTAGTTATCACTCTCTCTCTCTCTCCTGTGCAGAACATCATAGCCGAGCATGAGATTCGGAACATCTCATGTGCAGCGCAGGATCCTGAGGACCTCTCCACATTTGCCTACATCACCAAAGACTTGAAGTCCAGTCACCACTACTGCCATGTGTTTACAGCTTTTGATGTGGTTAGTAACGTACATTCTTGTAATTATAACCTCACAGGGACATAATGATAGGGATGTAAATCAAGGATGTATAATTTAAGCCTGGGAATGCAAATATCACCTCTGGTTTGTCATGTTTTCCTTTTTTTTTTTTTTTGTTTTTAGCAACACCTAATGGGAAAATGACAAGAAATCATCATTAATGAGGATCTAATTTGCATACACAGAAAATAGCTGTTTTTCTAAATTCTACAATTAGAAGAGACTTAGTTTGCATACACACAGGTCAAGTAGTATACATAACATCAAGGGGGCATGATTTTGAAATCGGAATACAAAAACGGTTACAAATATTTTGAGCACTCAACAGATACAAATATGGATAATTCTATTGTGTTACACTCCTACCTTGAGGGTAAACATGTGAAGTAATTATTGAGTTTGCGCAGTTATGTGGTAACATGGGTATCTCCGTTACATGTTGAGCAGTGATACTGTCCTGTCTAAAAGTATTTTTCGATACTTTTACAAGTGAGCTGATGAAATAATGCCAATAAATATTGACTGCAAGATGGTATATTATAAATGCAATGTTTTAGATACTCTATGGATATGCTACTGTTGTAAATGGATTACTCAGGGGAAATAAGCTAAGAGTTTAGCAAGCTAGCTAGTTATTAGCATTTCCAGACCTGTGGGGAAATATGATAGGGCAAGGGGAGGACATGCAGGGCTATAGGTTGGTTCCCCTCACCAATCAAGAGGACCGCTTTGCTAGTCAACAAAAATTGTCACCTTGAGGGTTGGGCTGCAGCACAGACTGGTTCATGTCTTCACTTCTAAGATCACTTTCAATACAAACCCCACCCTTTTCATACCACATGCTTCCTCTCCAACAATGTGCTTGTCATTCATTTACCACACTGGTGATATGGAAACTCAAGTTGCAAGTAGACTCACAAAAACAGTTCAGGGTCATAAAATGTTTAGATACATTGATGCCATATCTATTTTGGAGGAAACAGATACTGATGATGGTTTATGTAATAGTTATGTAAGTTGGCCTCCAGATATTTTATTACTACTTAGAAAGCAAAGCTAGCTAGCATTCACTGTCAGAATTAACATTATTATAGAAGAACCTGGGCATACAAATGTCAATTAAAATGGTCTTTTTACCATTTTTCTCAATTTAATAATACAAGCTGTTACATTGCCCCAACACCTGTAAAAGACATACATGTGAGTGCCAAAAGCACCACATTAAGAAGAAAAAAAATCAATATCACCATCATACTTTACCTGTCGTGTAAGAGAGAAAGAAAGATGGATATTCGCAGCTGTGTTGTGACTACAGGGAGCGAAAATCTGTCTCTGATCATTACCCTATACGTGAACATGTTGAACACACTCAGTGGTACTTCTTGGTTCTTTGTATGTCTCCCCTGACTGGCATCATCATGCCATGGAGGATAGCCTACTGGATTCGGATTCCATTTGTGCTCAGTTCAGCTCTTACTGTATTTCAAAAAAAAAAAAATTCATTCGCCTGGTGGGTCTTAGGGAAGTAATTTATTATCATATTTTGATAACAGTTTAGTTCACAGCTCTAGCTTTGAGGATCATGTAAGTGAAATCTTAGCCTACACACATGATTTTTTTTTTTTAAGAACAAAGTACACTTTCTAGGTAGAGTGGTGTCGGGTGATGGGTACACACAAGACCCAGCATGAGTTGCCCCTATGCAGGCAGTAAAAGACAAAGAACCCACCAATGTTGGAGATTTAAGAAGGTTTCTTTTCCTACTATGGGACATCCATTCCCAATTTTACTAGGCGAGCAAAGCTTCTGTGTAAGCTCCTATCATTCACACTAGATCAGTCCTCAGCCCCTAAACAAAAGAAAAAAAAATGTTGTCAAGGCAAAATATAAAGGGCAGTTTTCACCAAGGACTTCCATTGACTGCACACAGACCCCCCAAGACAGACTAAATATCCTTATTGACAAATTAATGCAGCCCACCCTACTGGGCTATTCTGATGTAACACAGATCCTCATACTGAATGCGGCCTCAATGCACCACAAGAAGGATTTGGCACAGTGCTGTATAAGAGACAAAGTGGGAGTCTACTGGTGATTGGCTATGGTGGAGTAACCCTACCTGAAATACTATTACATGCAGAAATGTTATATTCCTTAGCACATAAATGGGCAATTTGTGAAAGAGTCTTTCCTATTCCATACTATCTCTATTAGGCTGGCCCCATGCTTGAGGATAATTGGGCCAATTTGGGGTCTGATTTGTCCCTTCTCTTAATTGCGAGGGTGTTCCCAAGTCGAGGCTGGTCAGAACCGATTATCTGCTCAATAATCCTATAGTATAAAGGGTTTACAGACATAATTTTAAGGTCACCAACTGGATCAGACCCACCTTGATTTAGATGATTTAAATGCCATTTACAACTAGAAATTGTATAGTGTGGAAGGAACAGCAATGGAATATTAAGCAGAGTGAGCTGACTGGGAAACGACATGTTTAGCATGGCATCTCCAAGGCAGTGGAAGGTTGGAGAATATAAAAATAACTACTTATCTAATGATCATGGGTTTCACTCTCCCCTCCACCTGTGTACACAACAACATGAGCTTGTAGCAGTAGCTTGCACTAGCTCACCTCCAGCTCATGCTGCAAAATGTATAAGGGCGGGCATCCATACAGGGTTTTTGTCTCTGAGCACCAACATCTTAGTTGTTCCCAATGAGGAGAGTGTACTCTGCACTCAGTGTCTTTTTTTTTTTTTTCTCAGAGCAATCTGCCCTTTTTTTTGTTCGGCTACTACAAGCGCTTCAAACTCGGAACTTTTCAGAGCGAGTTTCTGTGAGATCCCAAGTCTCCAGAACTGCCACTCTGAAATCGTTCAGTATAATCGCCAAGTGTGTGGTCCTGCATCTCAGTTGAATTATCTGGTATGTGGGTTCTTGCAATTAAAATATTAAAAATTGGTTAAATCTGTCATGATGTCTGTGGTCTCCCACATTTTTAAACTCGCTTAAGAGTTGAAAATCCTCGAGTGTGTACTAGGCCTTATGTTCCACACTTTATGGTTTACAGAGTGTAGCTTTCCCTAGGTGTGGGTGGAGCACAGAGGACGGCAGGACAGAGATCAGGTTCAACAAATAGTTTTATTGCTTCCACTTTTCAGGGAACACAATCTGTTTAACACAGACACACGCACACACACACATCAGGTGTCTGGTTCGGGAGAGATCTCCTCTGCTCTCGCTCTCCCTCCCTAAATAGGGCGCGGTCCCTGGGAAGACACACAAACACAGGTTAATTGCTCTCAGGTGAAGTGATTCTGCCACTTACCTTCCCTGACTCCGCCCTCCTGTCACAGACCGGTGCTTGACCACGCCCCCGCTGCCACACAGAGACAACGTTTTGATAACTTGTTTACACCTTTGACTGCAAAACTAATTCAAATAATCATCATTGGGTTGTCAAACTGACTGATTTCAACTTCACCATAAAGTACCATCGAGGAAAACACAAAGCAGATGGCCTTTCTAGGATGTCCTTAGACATGGACAGTTCAGCAAATAGTGCACCAAAGAAATAGGGTAGGACAAATGCTTCTACAAAAGGGATATTAGTCCAAAGAGATGTACCACCACAGTGGGTCAAGACAGCACACGTGGGTGTTGTGTGTATGGTGAATATGCCTTTTTCAACCTTATGTAAATCCTTGACCAAATCCCTGATCCTCAGACTGAATTCATGACAGCCGAGACAAAGACAAAGTGATTAAAGGTTAGAAGGAAAGACCAATGGTCCACTGCTTGTCAGCTAAAAACAGATCATCCTGATGTGATATTGCTGTTTCGAAAGTGGCAACAAAAGTCCATCCATCCATCCATCCATCCATCCATCCATCATCTGTAACTGCTTATCCTGTGCAGGGTTGTGGACAAGCTGGAGCCTATCCCAGGTCACTATGGGCAAGAAGTGGGGTACACCCTGGACAAGTCACCAGGTCATTGCAGGGCTGACACATAGAGACAAACAACCATTCACTCTCACATTCACACCTACCGTCAGTTTAGAGCCACCAATTAACCTAACCTGCATGTCTTTGGACTGTGGGGGAAACTGGAGCACCTAGAGGAAACCCAAGCAGACACGGGGAGAACATGCAAACTCCACACAGAAAGGCCCCCATCAGCCACTGGGCTCAAACCCAGAACCTTCTTGTTGTGAAGCAACAGTGCTAACCACTACATCACTGTGCTGCTGGCAACAAAAGTGAACAGAATATTCTACATAGTTTTCAGGGAGCTGCATAAGGCAATGGGTCACCTGAGGGTAGACAGGACCCTTAAATTCTACTGAATTCTATGGGGCTCATATGCAGAGGGACATGGAACATTGTGGCCAATGTCTCTGAGTTCCTGAAAAGGAAACCACTACATAAGGTAACTAGCGGGCAGCACAGTGGTTAGCACTGTTGCCTCACAGTGAGAAGCTTCAGGGTTCAAAACTCACAGCCAACAGGGACCTTTCTGTGTGGAGTTTGCATGTTCTTCCTGTGGGTTTCCTCTGGGTGCTCCAGTTTCACCCCACTGTCCAGAGGTACGTGTTTAGATTAACTGGCTACTCTAAATTGCCCATGGGCATGAATGGTTGGGTGGGGACTGCTCAATGTCCTTGACGTCCACCCTGGGTAGCTCTCCTGAGCCAGCTAACAAATATGCAGTAAACAGTCAACTAAGGTTGACATACAAGAAGAAGAGCTAACTAGCACCTGCTTTAAACCTATTGTCACTACGTACCCATTTGAACTCGTGTCAACCTTTTGGGCCAGGAAACCTGTAAACAGGGTAATGAATACAAAACAGTTGTAATAGACCACTACACACAATATGTCCAAGCATATGGCACCAAAAGCATGTCAGCGAAGACTGTAGCAGATAAATTCTTTAATCACTTTGCCCTCTAATTTGGATTCCCTATAAAGATTCACTATGGGGAGAAAGTTTAATGGCAGAATGAAAGAAGTGCTCTGGTGTGCATGGCTCTTGTACAGCACCCTCAGCAAAATGGACAAGTGGACAAACAGACAGCAGGGCTCTGTAGTCATTGTTCAGAACTTTCACAAGCACACAAAAACCTAAGTGGAAAAGTTTGCTGATAAATGTGGTCCATGCCTGTAACTGCACCCACAGCGAGGCAACAGGGTTCTCTCCATACTACCTGCTCTTTGGCCATTTGGCTGTTTGCCACTGACCTGCAGGTCCACAACCTGTCTGAGAGATGGGGGCCAGGTAAGCTCTCTTCCTACTGGGAAGCCAAGGTGAATGTAGTCATGAAAAGAAAGAGTGCTAAGAGCCCTGTGTATGAAGTCATGTGTTGCATAGAAACAATTTACTCACTTGTGGCAGTTTATCTGTGGACAAACCAGAGAGATCCAATGGCTTGGAAATGGAAATGGGTCAAAGACACTGAACTGCAGTCAAGATTCAAGACTCAGACAAAAGGTCAGTGGAAGAGCCCTGACAACAAGGAAGAGGAGCTAGCTATAGTCTGAAAATTCCCAAATTATGAAGAACACAACCAAAGAACTGCCATTCTTTATACAGAGGCACTACCTCTTGCCACAAGATTGGCAGAAGGAGGCAAACCAGAACAACCAATTGTGGAAATTGACGGGCAAGAATCTGTGGCAGGGAAGAAATTGGAGAACAACATAGAGACCACACTTCATGATTCTGAAAAATAAATTCTAAATGAGGAGACAGAGCTGCAGCCCTTGCAGACATGCAAAGAGGAAAGAAGCAATCAAAAATGCGACACTGTGAGGCCTTGGGTGAGCCATCTGATGTTCACAAAGAAATGCTAATACAGAGTGTGCAATTAGGTGACAATATCACAAATTCTCAAAGACTTGAGAGACCCTGGACAATGATTTCAATAGGGTGTTGAGGAAGACCACCAAAAGACATTGAAAAAAGAAAATTGAAACCATAAAAAGAGACATTGAGTAGTGGAACTGGTCATACCAACACGCAAAGTGAACAAACAGTATTATGGAAAATTAATGAACTTACTGGAAAGGTTGCAAACTAAACAAACTACTGTTATATTGAACTGAGGGCTTGTTACTGTGGAGTTATCATCTAGATAACCAGTTTACTGCCCTAGTACTGGACCAGTCCATTCAACCTGGGGAGTCCTCCTCCAATTTTTGTATAGACAGAACATAAAAACAATAATTGGTGTAATGCTAGGAACATTGCTGTTCTCTCCTATTCCTGCTCTCCTAACCTGGAACGTCTGATAATCCAATGCCACCCCCTTCTTACCTGCCTTGAGAGTTCACATCATCATGGCTGTCTACATCCCACCTCAAGCAGACACTCACACTGCCTTTTCTACTTTTCCTGATATATGTAACAGCCATCAGAAGAAATATCCATGCTGTCAGTCAAGAAAGTGTCTCCGCAACCACATGGCCAGAACTGAGAGACTAAGAAGAAGCTTCTTCCCCCAAGCCATCAAAACCCTGAACTAAAGACCACTACTTCAGCTCCTAACACTTATGTACACATACAGCAGACACAGCACCAGGACATAGCTCATACATGACATATATGCACATGCACTGGACAGTGTGTATACATACTGTATGTGCATACTTACATAGAGTTGTAGATACAGTATATACACAAGTACTTTTTAATATGTGCATTATTTGTATGCTTTTGCATGTTGTCTTCCACTTCCCCCTTACCTTACCTTATACCCATTATACCCATGTATAAGTCTAAAGTCCTTCCCGTGCCATGCAATCGGGCACATTGGGCGTTGCCGATATCCGTTTCCATAGCCCTCGGCCTCTCGCCTATACAGCTAGGGTTACAGTGGGGGGCTAGTCCTCTGGTAACCGCGAGAGTTTGACTCCCCACTCACATCTGTATTGCAGCGTGCCTTGCCAGATGGCAATAGATACCATTTTTATGATGGTCTTTGGTATGACCCGACTACAAGTAGAACTCGCAATCTCCCAATCGAGAGGCGGACACACTAACCACTAGGCCAACTCACGGTATTATACACTATACAGCCTATTTATTGGTTGTTATGCACCGTCTTTGGAGTCGCCATATCTCGTTTCACTGCACCTTTGTAGCAACTATGACTACACATGTGAGAAATAAAGCTTTGAAGCTTGAATGTCAATTCAGCGAGCTAGTAAAGTTTGTTGGCATTGTATCTTAAAACACAGAAATAAAATACAATCTTATAAATCAATTTGTTGAAGTAGGAGAAGCTTTCATTAAAGCTAGTTAGATGAGCATAGTTCTTTCCTACTTCCTGTATGGTCTTCACGAAGCTTGAGAGCTGTCAGGAAACTACCGTACGTCATCGTCACTGCCAAATCTAAGCCAGGCTTGAGGCAAACCATGTTTTGGTTGGCTTGGCCAGAATTGCAGCAGTAGGGTGGCCAGTTCCTTTCTGCGCACTCACACATATGGGCAATTTAGAGTAGCCAGTTAACCTAACTGCATGTCTTTGAGGGAAACCAGAGCACCCGGGGGAAACCCATGCAGACATGGGGAGAACATGCAAACTCCACACAGAAAGGCCCCTGTTGGCCAATGGGCTCAAACCCAGAACCTTCTTGCGACAGTGCTTACCACTGCACCACCATAATCTGTCTTTGAGATTTAATTTAACCATAATTTGACAGATAATGGTCAAATCTAAAGATCTCAATTCAAATGACTATTATGGACATTTAATCAACTGGAGGATGTGATAACTAGCTCTTTAATGCTTAGTTGATGATACTGAAATGACTGCACAGGAACAGTTACCTTCAATAATGTAGAGCAAGCAGTTCATACTCACAAACTGTTCAGGTCATGCATTATGAGCCAAAGCGAGGGGGGGAAAATAGTACGAGTATTTATAGCTTCTTTCAGTGCATCACCCTTGTTTGTTTTTTTTGTCCTCATAACTCGTAGTTAATGCTGTGATAAACCTAAACCTAACTTTAATCTCAGTAATAAAAAGGACACCTTAAATAAAAACTGCAGTTGTATATAAAAAAAGCATATACCAAAAAAGTCATGCAGCTACTCACACATACAGTATATTTGTAAGAATTCTCATCTAGTTTTTAAAATCTTGACCTGTGTTTTTTTTTTTTTTGTATTTGTGAGCAGAATCTGGCGTATGAGATCATCCTGACACTGGGCCAGGCATTTGAGGTGGCCTATCAGCTGGCTCTCCAGGCCAGGAAGGGTGGCCATGGCTCGTCCACACTGCCTGAGAGTTTCGACAGCAAACCATCCAAACCCATCCCCAAACCACGCTCCAACATCCGCAAATCTGTAAGTGCTCAACACACACTCTTACACACTCTGTGTCATCTCGCTCTTCTGTGCCTCTGCACTCCTCTACCTTTCCCCGTGTATGCATTAACGCTGTGGTTTACGAGTGCTGATTTCTGCCCGAGTCTGGATCTCCACTTACTCTTCTTTCCTAAAGTATTTATGGTGTGCATTTGGCATGTGCTTCACTGACTAATGATCTTTAAGTGTAAAAATAGAAAACATTCTCTTCAGGCATTTTACTGTTACTGTGTACATGTTAACATGTTGGAAGTCTATGACTTTGTAGTCAGTTCCAGAATTACTGGCACTTTTTGTTAAGGTTCAAAAAGTTACTAAAAAATGTCTTTGTGGTTAATTAATACTCTAAATGCGAACTAACCACTCTCAAAAATATATTGTTTAACAAAAATTGATGATTTGGCGTTATAACAAAAAAACCACAGAAATATCATGATACTCGAAGGCATTGTTTAATTATACACATTTATCACAGTATATACAGTAGGTTATTTATTATAAATAATTATAAATGTGCTTATTATTAATAAACAAATTTATAATTATTATATTTTAATATTTTATAAATAATAATATAATTAGTTATAAAAAGTAATATTGAAAAGAGAACATTAACAATTAAGTACAAAATTAACATCATCTCAGCTGCTTCCAGTTGTAATTATTATTATTTTTTATTAATTTAAAAAAAATCACGAGATATCAGAAAACCATATTGTTCCATAATTTATCACAATATCCACATTATATTGGTATATCATCCAGCCCCCATCTACCCCCCACCCCTCTATCCCCAGAATTTTTTTTTAACCAATCTTTATCAAGGGTGCTATTAATTCTGGAGCTGACTTTATGAACCCAGATCCTGGCAAGTGCTCTGTACTTCTGTTTCTCAAAAATCTCTTGCTATTACAGGATATTTTGGATAAAAATCCATAATTCTATGTGCAAGCCAGCTGCTTAATATATAGTTTATAATATGACTGTGCATATTTATACTATAGCAAAAGGATATAGTAGGTTTTGATTGACTGGCAACTAAAAATAATCACAGTTCTTAGGAATTACTCATGATAGCCTAAATGTTTTTCTGAATGTTCGAAAGAATCCTGCTAGATCACAGCAACAGTTGGATAAAGGTAACATTTACCTGTAAATGTGTGGGACTCAAATATTAGTTGCATAAAATAACAGTTTGTTGTGCGGTTTGATAAATATAAATAACATCTTCATTTTTCTTTATTTTCATTGGTTGTTATGTCTTTGTAAGATTTTGTATGAGTTGTGTGCGTTCAGAAGATGCTAAAAATACTGTGTGCGTGTGTGTGTATGCATATTGAATACAACCACAGTTCCAAAAAAGCTGGGATGCTGTGTAAACTGTAAATAAAAATAGAATGTGCTGATTTGCAGATTATGGAAACCCTATATTTCATTGAACATAGTACAAAGACGACAGATCAAATGTTGAAACAGAAATTTTATTGTTTTTTGAAAAATACATGCTCATTTTGAATTTGATGTCAGCAACACATTATAAAAAAATTGGGACGGGGCATTGTGTTGCATCACCTCTACTTTTAACAGCACTCTGTAAATGTTCGGGAACTGAGGAGACCAATTGCTGTAGTTTTGAAGGAGAAATGTTGTCCCATTCTTACCCAATATACAATTTCAGTTGCTCAACAGTTCGGGGTCTCCTTTGTCATATTTTGCGCTTCATAATGCGCCAAATGTTTTAAATGGGAGACAGGTCTGGACTGGAGGCAGGCCAGTTTAGCACATGGACTCTTTTACTCCAGAGCCATGCAGTTTTAATATGTGCAGAAAGCAGTTTGGCATTGTCTTGCTGAAAGAAGGAAGGCCTTCCCTGAAAAAGATTTTGTCTGGATGGCAGCATATTGCTCTGAAACGTGTATATATCATTCAGCATTAATGATGCCTTCCCAGATGTACAAGCTACCCATGGCATGTGCACTAATGCACCTTCGTACCATCACAGACGCTGGCTTTTGAACTGTGTACTGATAACAAGCCGGATGGTCCCTCTCCTCTTTAGCCTGGAGGATGTGGTGTCCATGATTTCGAAAAAGAATTTCTACTTTTGATTCATCAGACCTTGAGACAATTTTCCACTTCACCTCAGTCCATCATAAAAAAGCTCGGGCCCAGAGAAGGTGGCGGTGTTTATGGATATTGTTTATATCTGGTTTTAACTTGAATCTGTAGATTTGTTTTCACAGACGATGGTTTTCTGAAGTGTTCCTGAGCCCATTCAACAGAAAACATTGTTTTTATTTATGTTTTACACAGCGTCCCAACTTTTTTAGAATTGGGATTGTAAATAGGGCTGGGTGATACAGTGATAAAATATTGATGTCCTGATCAATTATGTTGCATTATGTTTTTCTGAGATATAATGGATATTGTGACTTTATTTTTATTAACCACCTGATGAAGCAGCTGATGGACTTAATTTTTGTAATCTTGTACATTTTTTAAATTTGCTGTAAATGCTATTTTTGTAGACTATACGTACATCATTCATTTTTAAAAAGAGTCTACTGTTTTGCAGGCACTTAAGCAGCACTGCTGGCCTGCACATGCAGATACACGTTGTGTATGATGATATTTTTGTCGTATCGCTGACCTCTCTCAGTGACTTGCTGAACATGATTGATGAGAGGTTGTTTGTGCTGTGGGGCAGTGTGTCTTTTTCTCCACCTACCCCTGACACACTGCCCCACTGACTCACACACACATCCTACACCTTTCCCCTGCTTCCCCAGAGTCAGGTCTTTGTGCACTATACATGTGCAAGACAGTTTTGGAAATAGATTTCTATTTATAGCACCACGCCATCCTTAACCCCATGTTCTGTCTGGGTCAGAGTGACCTATTTTACGAGTCTTTTTTCTCACTACTGCAGGCTCCAAGTGATTCTGACTGGTGCTGACGTGACTAAGTTTGAGGAGTCACTCATGTTCATTATATTTCAGTGATTGGCAGTTGGTTATGAGGTCCCGCCCCTCTAAGCGATCTCTCAAATATCATATGCAGAAGCCGCACATTCGGGTGAAGGGCGTACTGTCCGATAAAACGTTGAAATCTTTTTTTCGATGAAAAACTGACTTGCCCACACTCCGATACACCCACAGAGATGCATAGTATCCGGGCAGGACCCAAAACGATGTATTAAAATCCTGCTGTCCAGTGTGCATAAATTTTTGCTCCCATTAAAAACACAACGTACTTGAATCTGCCATGGAAGCCTCTAGAAGCACGGCATTTCTGAATTTCTATCAGTGCTGTCTCGAGGGCTTCAGAGGAGTTTTTAACACAGGCTGTGGTGTACACTGAAACAGCTGTCATCTTATATGAAAATAATCCCCACCAGGTTGGCACGGTGGTGCAGTTGTTAGCACTGTTGCCTCACAGCAAGAAGGTTCCAGGTTTGAACCTCACAGCTGACGGTGTGGAGTTTGCATGTTCTCCCCATGTCTGTGTGGGTTTCCTCCGGGTGCTCCAGTTTCCCCCACCTTCCAAAAAGGTGCAGTTAGGTTAACTGGATACTCTGAATGGTTGTTTGTCTGGTGAAGCTGCAACAGGCCTAGTAAGTAGATGAAGGCTACATCCACACGACAACGGCAACGAGATTTTATTAAAAAAAATATCGTGTCCACATGGGCAACGGATCAGTAAAATATCAGGTACATATGGCAACGCAACGCTTGCTGAAAACGATGCAATACACATGCCACACCTCTACGTGCGCTGTAAGACGGTCCCATTGGAGACACCAGAACAATAGAAGAAGTAGGACGCATGCGCATAAACCCCTTCTTCTACCCGGCGTGAAGCACTCACAGGAACAAGCACACAACAACAAGAAGAAGATGGCTGTGACTACGCAAGGAAATCGTGCCTTCTGTGTGTACAAATTAGTTTTATTAGTGTGCATAGTTTTATATAATTATAACTTAATTTTCTTATTGTGTGTGAACATTTTGAAAAGCATTTTTATATAATTTATATAACTTTTTATATTGTGTGTGAACATTTTGAAAAGCAGTCTTATCCAATAAAAAAAAAGAAATTCAAGAAATGGTTCAGTTACTTGTTTATTTAAAAGAAAAGCTGTATACAAAAGTGAATGCAATGCAGTGGTTCATACAAAACAGCGAGAGTGCTGCTTGTTCTAGTCATGTGGTTGTGACGTCATCGTAAACAAATCCGTTCTACTCATCCAGATGACTTCGCAACGGCGCTGTTGCCAGATTTTTCCACTCTGGAACCCGTTCTCGTTTTGGGGCACCCAAAACACCGGTGCCTTGTGGACGCCAGGCCGAAACGATAAACAATTTTATCAGATTCACCTGAATCCGTTGCCGTGTGGACAGCCTCGAAGTGTGCTCAAGATAAGACGCAGACAGCCTTATAAGAGGCTGGCAATTGACAGGCCAACTGTCCTGTGGAAAAAAAAAATCCCCACTGGGGTGGTATGAGGCCGAGTTACTGTTACCACCCTAAAGTGATTATTTTTGTACAACCCCAAATCAGAAAAAGTTAGGATGGTATGTTGGAATTGAACTTGAAACTGAAAACAATGATGTGTAAATAATCTTTGACTTGTATTGCACTCAAAACAATCCAACAGCACGTTATTTGATATTTAACTCATGAATTGTATTGGTTTTTTGTTTGTTTTTTTCCCAAAATAAACACTTGTTGCAATTTTGATTCTTGTAACACATTTCAAAAAAGTTAGGACAGTAAAGCATTTACCACTTTGTAATGTTGCCATTCCTTCTTACAACACTTACAAGGTGTTTAGAGACTGAAGACACCAAGTGATGAAGCGTTTCAGGTGTTATTTTGTCCCATTCTTCCTGCAAACAGGTCTTAGGGTGTGCAACAGTATGGGGTCATCGTTGTCATATTTTTTGTTTCAAAATTCACCAAACATTCTCTATTGGGGACAGAGAGGACAGACACCCTCTCCTTCCACAGCCCTGCCTTTGTAATGTGTGCAGAATGTGGTTTTGCATTGTCTTGTTGAAATTTCCCTGGAAAAGATGTCGCCTTGAAGGCAGCATATGTTGCTCCAAAATCTCAGTGTATTTTTGCTGCCATCACAGAAGTGTAAGTTACCGTTGCCAAGGGCACTGACACAACCCCATACCATGACAGCCCTGCTCCCAACAGTCTGGATGATCCTTTTCGTCTTTGATCTAGAGCACAAGGTGTCCATTTCTTCCAAAAAAAAGACCTGAAATATTGATTCGTCTGACCACAGAACACATTCTCACTATGTGATGTGTCTGTCCCAGATGCCTTTGAGCCCAGAGAAACCAACAGCGCTTCTGGACACGGTTAACATCAGGCTTCCTTTTTGCACAGAAAATTTTAACTGGTATTTGTGGATGTAACTCTGTATTGTTGTGCTGACAAAAGTTTGCCAAAGTAATCCTGAGCCCATGTGATTATATCAGCTGTAGATGAATGACGGTTCTTGATGCAGTGCCGTCTGAGGGATCAGAGATTATGGGTGTTCAGCTTTGGCTTGAGCCCTTTCCCTTTATGCACTGAAATTCCTCCAGATTCCTTGAATCTTTAAATGATATTACGCACTGTAGAGAGTGAGCTATCCAAATCTCTTCATATTTTTCTTTGAGGAACATTGTTTTTAAACATTTCAATAATTTCCTCATGAATTTGTTAACAAACTGGAGATCTGCAGACTATCTTTGCCCCTCACAGACTAGGCCTTTCCTGGACACTGATTTTATACCAAATCATGATTACAATCATGTGTTGACATCACCTGTGTCAAATCACATCATTATTTAATTGTTTTATCTCATTACTAGCCCTAAATTACCCCCAGTCCCAACTGTTTTTTGGAATGTGTTGCAGGAATGGATGTATATTAACAAATGAAATGAAGTTGATCAGACAAAACATGAACTATCTTGGGTTCATACTGTCTGCAATTAAATACAAGTCAGAGTAAATTTAGAAATCACTGTTTTCTTTTTATTTTCATTATCCATACCATCCTACTTTTTTCTGATTTGCATAGAAGGAGTCTCCTGTGTCAGCACTTTGTAACAGTTATGGTGCTTTGCAAAGCTTCAAAATTTTTTGAGAGCGAAAGAGCAAGAGAGATAGAGATGATAGTGAGGGAATGACTGCTTGCAGCGGATATAATATATAATATAACCTGAGATGACAGGAACTAACTTGTCTTGTGGATGTTCCACAGCATTAAATCTTAACTATTAACCATTAAAATAATAATATTAGTATTAATAATTTATTAATATGCTATCACTGGGAAATCGCTGTGGTATAAGCGGAATAACACACTCCAGACTGTGCGGTTATACAAAAATAATCCATTTCTCCATGGTAACGGCATGACGCGAATCACACCACCGCGGCATGGCGTATAATCGCACGGTCTGTCGAGTGTTATTCCATACTTCATGTGGCTCCGTATGGAACAGACAGATAAAGAAACGATTGCGTAGATCAGCAGAAGGCATAGACTACTTTGTGTGTGGACATGTGTTGTTATTGTGTGTGTGTTCCTGTAGAGAACTGCGTGTGAAATGAATCTCAGGCACCAAGGATACAAGGACAGCAGTGCAATTGGTGGCTATAAATATAGTTGTTGGGTAGGTTTGTCTGTAGTATAAAGGATGATGATTTTTGTTTTGAGTTGTGTACATTCAGATAAATACAGATTTGACTTTTTAACACTTTTTATTAAATAAGCACAATATTATATATAACAAGAGTGCTCCGAGAGCACAATATCCCCCGCTGGCAATGATGCCATAACTCTGGTAAAATGCGACTGAATTGAACGAAATTGTAATATGTGTATTACTGACATATAACAAAGAATCCTGCCAAGTTTTGTGAAATTCCTCCAAAAATTGTAAAAGGAGTTGATTTCAGAATGTGAGCACCCTTCCCGACGGCTGGACGGACATCGCCACGACATAATCCCCCTTCAGGCCTTTCGACCAGTGGGGGATAAAAATTGTGAGGGAAGTTGATTTCAGAAAGCAAGCACACCTTGATGAAATTGCCAAAGTACAAGTTTGTTAGTAATCAAGGGCATAACTCTGGGAAAATTTGCCCAAATTCAACGAAATTTCAATATGCGTATAACTGTCATATAACAAAGCCTTTTGCCAAGTTTGGTGAAATTCCTCCACAAATTGTGACAGGAGTTGATTTCAGAAGAACGTCCACCCTCATGAAATTGTCAAAGTGCAAGTTATTTAATCAAGGGCCGAAACTCTGGGAAAATTTCCACAAACAAAATGAAATCACAATCTGCGTATTACCGTCATATAACAAGGCCTTTTGCCAAGCTTCGAGAAATTCATCTAAAAATTGTTAGAGGAGTTGACGTCAGAAGGCGAGCACACCGTCATGAAACTGTGAAAGTACAAGGTTGTTAATCAAGGGCTGTAACTCTGGTAAAATGCGACCGAATTGAACAATACGCGTACTACCGACATATAACAAGGCCTTTTGTCAAGTTTGGTGAAATTCCTACACAAATTGAGAGAGGAGTTGATTTCAGAAGGAAAACACACTCATGAAATTGTCAAAGTATAATTTTGTTAATCAAGGGCTGTAACTTTGTCATCATTTTTACACACATTTGTTTACTTGCAGGAGAAGTGATGGGAAATGTCTACAATAACAATACTGTTATTAACACTGACACATTGATTATTAGCACATATTTATGTGCAGCACCACTGATTTATTCCATGCCAATTATGTATTACGTACACTTGGGTTTCCAGAGCGTTTTACCCTTCCACTCAAATTTTGTGCATTTCTTCAAAAAAAAAAAGAATTTTCATTGCATATTTACTGTGCAAGTCTACAGTATTGTGGCTACCCAACCATCTAGCATCATCTGAATCAACATCAGCGTTTGCTCTTTCCTCTTCCTCCTCCTCCTCTTCCTCCTCCTCCTCAGTCTGATATGTATGCTCTGTAACTCTTGTCTCTAATCCAGATGGAGCAGCCTTCAATGGAGCAGAAGGGTCATGGCAATGTCCCGTGGATCGTGGAGCCAGGACAGGAAGCCAAGAGAGGAGTCAACACCAAGTATGAGACAACTATTTTCTAATATGCACCCACTGTCCGCTCCTGTCTGTGTGTGTGCCTTTCAGAGCACGCCCTCTAGAGGCCCCCCACGGAGCCATGGGCCCAGTGACCTTTGACTCGCCCGTGTCTCTCCGCCCCGGTCCGGTCCAGCCTGCCCCGTTTTACCGTGGCCTCTGCATGATGTCGCTGCCGTGCCCTCTCTCTCTCTCTCTCTCTCTCTCTCTCTCGACCCCCTTCCCTCAGCCCTCTGGCCAAAACACACCATTCACTTCGCTCTCATTCTCCTCCGAATATAAAAAAGGGGTTGATGTGATTTGCTTTTTTTTTCCTCCCATTTTTCCTTTGTCCTCCATTTAGCACTTTTACCAGACACACATCCTGACTGCTTGAATGAGGACTTTAAATCCATAATGCTGCTACAAGCTCATAAATGCAGTGTATTTTGGTGGGGGGGGTCCACTTTTGTTCATCATCAGGCAGTGTGTGAGGCAGTGAGCCACTGAGACTTAAGGGCAAGAAAAATGGGAACTGTAAGACCACTACCCTGTCAAGACAGCGTAAAAATGGAGATGCGATTGTGGTTGTTTTTCATTTGGTTGGTTTTGGTTTTGGTTGTGTTTTTTTTTTTGGTTGTTTTTTTGTTTTTGTCCCCCCACACTCCCCACACCCCCTCCCCCATTGTGGTCTGTATTGGTCAACCTGGGGTTCGGCTTGCTGTGAACCATTTTTGCAGGTAAAATTGCATGTTTGAAGTCAGGGTGTTGCGTTTAGATCCACTCACCACGAACAGTGTGTTGAAAACCCTCTTTAAAGAAAACCACTTTAATTGCTTTGCCTTGTTTTTGGTTTGGCTTTGAATGCAAGCAGCCCGGAAACAGGCCCTTCGGCCCGCAGAGAGCATGTGTTCTGGCTGTGTTGGACCGGCGAAGGGGGCGTCTGAGAGGCTTGTTTTTTTTTTTTTTTCCTTTTTTTTTTTTTTTATGGACGCTCTGGATAAGTGATTTAATCTCATTTGCAGGGTAATGCCGGACTCCCATGTCTATTACTGTGGAAATCAAAGAATGTAGCCAGCCCCCAACATGGACCCTCTCACACACACATTGCAAAAAAGGACAGCAAAATACGGAGCCTATGAGTGGCACTGGACTACAAACATGGCAGAGCCTCTTGTGACTGAACCTTTGACATAAAACTTGGTGTGCAAAGGACTACTGGTGTGAACCTCTGGCTTTTCTATGAAGCACACATACTTCAGTGGACTACAGAATGGCAGGGATGTATTGAGTATGAATGCACACTTTACGTTACGCTACGTTACTTCGCTTCACTTCACTTCACTTCACTGGGCTCGGGCTCTGTTATGTGGACCATGTTGTGTGAGGGAGAAGGTTGGGGGAAAGGCAAGGTACCATGGGATAGGACATATACCGTACCATGGTTACTCATTTTGACAGACTCATTTTGCCCAGTTCCATAGATCACAGTAACAACACTGGGACAAAACAATGGACTTTCTGGTTTGCCATGTTTTTACTTTTCACTCCTGTTTAATTTCCCTTCATTTGGTTTGATCGTACATTATGAATATTATGCACAATGTGAATGGATTTATTGCACTGGACAACCATGAAAGTGACGTGTCTCATGCCAAAATCACTACAGAAATGTTGTTGACGATGCCATGCCGATTAGTACTCATACTGGTAAAACATTTTAATGTCTAATATAATTCTATATTGCCATTATTATAATCCTTAATTGACTATGTTATTATTAATTATTCTTCTTTTACATGTGCAATTCTTGTCTAATGTTGTCTTGATGTTATATTATTTTTATATGACATGTTGGACTCGAGAAGAATAGCCATCCTGGAAAAAATAGTATTGTACAAAAAGAAAAAAGAAAAAAAATAACAGAAAAGGTGTGAATGGTTCCACTCAATTTTGCTTTCAGGTGAAAAGTCCATCGTTTCTCATGGGGCTGATACACAGATGATACGCGGATATTTTAACTATTTTAACTCAGTGTAACTGTAGAATTTTTTTGCCACAGTTCTTCTGTACATAAATATTTTCCTCAATCATTGTTCAAATATGTAATGTAGTTTAACATAAAAAAAGAAAGAAAAGGAAGAACGGGGGGAAGAAAAAGAAAATATCACACTGGTTAACATAGTACCAAATTTTAAAGGTCTGGTGAAAATATCAGTAATAAAAAAATTAAAAAAAAAAAAAAACTACAACAACCTTGTGTGAGAAAAGCGGAATTGCTAACATACATGTACATAGGCTTGGGCTTCCAGCACTCTGATTTTCTAAGTTTGACCTTTATTTATATCCTGGCAAAGCACATGGAATAAATCAGACTTGTATAACTGTTTCCTGTTGTGTGGATTGTACTTTATCCTCTTCTCTCCTCGTCCAGCACACTTGCATCATCACTCCTTCATACAACCAAAGCAAACACTGATTTGCTTTCCAGACGCTCCTACATTTGTCTCCAGATGTACAGTACAATGGTTTCAGCTTCACATCTGCGTAATGAGGTCTCCTAACAAGAGGTTCAGGAAGGAAAGTTTCTTGCGTACATTAATTTGTGCATATCGAATTTAATCAGAGTAAATCCCCTTATTCAAAAAGACGTATACTTCAAGTTCATTTTATTAAGTATACTTAAGTAAAGTATATTTCCTTAAGTATACTTTTGTGTACCGAGTATACTGATATCAATGTACTTACAGTATACTTGTTAGTAAACTAATCTAATACTTCTTGGGACTAAATTGGTCCACTTTTAGTTTATAAAAAGTATACTTTAAGTCTAAGAGAAGTAAACTTTGAGTATACAACTAGTATTTTTTATTTTGTACTGCAAGTATACCACAAGTAAACTTATATACTAATAGTTTACTAGTTCTATACTTGTAATCCACTCTTTAGTTTACAAAAGCATACTTCATAGTATACTGGAAATATATTAGGAGTTTACTTGTTTTATACTTCTAGTCCACTTTTTAGTTTACTAAAGTATACTTTGTAGTATACTGGAAATATACTATTAGTTTACTCGTTACACACTTCTAGTCCACTTTTTAGTTTATAAAAGTAGACTTTATAGCCAGAGGTGGACAGTAACGAAGTGCATTTACTTGAGTACTGTACTTAAGTACACTTTTTGAGTATCTGTATTTTACTTGAAGTTTTTTTTTTTTTTTGGAAACTTCTGACTTTAACTTCACTACATTTGAAAGACAAATATCGCACTTTTCACTCCACTACATTTCTATCAAGGTCCTCGTTACTATGAAGCAGCTTTGAAAGTGGATGTTTTTTTTTAATTTTTTTCTAAAACATGATTGTTTTTTTTTTCTCAGGTGACACTGAGACAGCCTGTCAGTCATCACTAGGATCACGTCACATCCATAGACTATAAAATCAAGTTCAATGATTTCTCCGCAGTATTATTTGAACATGATCAGTTGATGGCAGAATGGAAGGAGGCGGTTCTTCTGGAGAATGCACGCACCCATGGCCATACCGAGAACCCATGTATCGGTTTTCTGAAAGGATTAAAGATTCATTTCGTTTTAAATGTTTGCTTTGTTTGCCAAAAACGAACCACATCACGGCCTACAAAAACTCGCCGTCCAACCTGCGGAAGCATATTGAGGAATATAAACGTTTTATTCCAAGAGAAAGCTTGCAATGAAGTTGTCTGTGCTTTTAGAGCTAGCGATAGTGTTGCAATAGCTATGCAGTCTGGTTAGTCAAATGACTTTCTATGGATTTTCCTGCCAAGTTGCCGTAGCCTTGTCCACAGCTAACGTTAACACACAGCTAGTTAACTTGGACACTGTTAGTTAGCACGTAAAAACGGAGTTACGCTAACATGAATAACGTTAACTTATCTGAAGTGCTTTCAGAAATATGTTTTAGCATAATTTTGCCAAATAAACAATGTAGAAATCTTTCTTTTCTAGTAACGTGAGCTACCCAATATGATTTTGAATTTGAAAAGAGTTTGCTAGCATGCCAGGTGGAGCTTCACTGACTTTTAGCTTAACGTTAAACCACCATGATGCACAGCATGTGTTCATTTTGTAAATTCACATTTCTGTCTTTTGTAAACGGCATTAGGTTTTGTAAGCGTTGTGGCAAGAATACAATGATGATCTGACAGAAAATGTACTTTTAATACTTGAGTATTTTTAAAAGCAAGTACTTCAGTACTTTAACTTAAGTAAAAATTTGACTGGACAACTTTCACTTGTATCGGAATAACATTTGACCAGTGGGATCTGTACTTTGACTTAAGTAATGAAGTTGGGTACTTTGTCCATCTCTGTTTATAGCATATTGGAAATATACTATTAGTTACTGGTTATATACATCTAGTCCACTTTTTAGTTTTGAAGTATACTGCAGTTACCCTTCTGGGTATGCTATTAGTTTTCTAGCCTGAACCCTAACCCTTACCTCATGCACACTACCAGCAGACCACTTACCTGTAAGTGTTTTGTACCTTAAGATACAATGAAGTTATAAAGGTAAGAATTCACAAAATAACAACAGATACTCAGGATTAAAAACATATTCATTTTCCTTAAAAATCAAAATTTAAAGCAACATTGGATTAAATGCCAAAGTATAAAAACATGGCAGTGACAACTGAAATTGACATCAAAGCTCTAAAGAAAATAAATAATTTAAAAGAAATTAAATGATCCCACTCAGGAGAAATAAAAAAAAAAAAAAACTTATATGGAACCACAGACATACCTAAGAGTCAACAATGCTGAAGCACAACTACAGGGCAAGTCCACTTAAACATAAGGCACAAATATTTTAATACTTTATTACACTTTTGTTAAGTATATCTTGATCAAACGTTTAAGTATAAGCTTAATATACTTAGACTTTTCTATATACTCTTTTCAGTATAAGCCAAGTATACTTATGTATAACTTTATTAAGTATATCTCTGATAAATAAATAAAAATAAACTGAAAAAATATATATATGTTATTTACGTACCAGCTGGGAGGTCCGTATTGTGAAATACCGTGACTGAGGTCTTGAAAGTACTGACCAATGCCCTCTGGGCCGAAGTCAGTATTCAAGGCCATACGGACCAACCTTAAGCTGGTAAATAATATATTTATTTTTTTCTTTACCAAATTCTAACAGAAAGCAAGAGCGCCCGAAAGGGAAAACCGAGCCGAGCCGCCATTTTGAATCCTCATTCACGGCTGTAATGCAAATGGCTTCCTCCTCGGTATACAAGTGCACTTCCATGGCAGGAAAAAAAACAACAACTACATTTTGCCGCCTATGTAGTCCCCTATTTATACAAAATTAGGTCATTCAGGCTAAAGCCATGTTTTTGCTCGGCGTTAGCAACAGTTACAGGTTTTTAGCTTTCTCCTGAAATGTTTTCTTTTATTTCTTCTTCCTCAGGGTAGTAAAACTTGCTTTCGCTGTGAACACTGTCGTTATCGCTATCCATGCTGTAAAATTAATGCTATTCTCCTGAGAAATGCTGGCAAAAATTTACAAGATTTTTTATAAAAATCTTATAAATAAATCTTATAAAAAAGATAAATGTTGACAAAAGTTGCTACTAGGTTTGTTGTTGTGAACGAGCGAGTCGCCAGAGGTCCGTAACCGGGGTCCGTAACTGGGGTCCGTACCGTAGGCTACAGACCCGCTCGCCAGCCAATCAGAGCGCAAGATTTGATGGAAACCGCACTGCGAAAAAAAACCTCTCTTATTTTTAGTTTAAAAGAAGTATACTAGAAGCACACTTGAATAAAGTTCCTTTTTGTAAGGGTAGATAAGAGTAAAGATTTATTTCCAGATTATCTTACAGTGGAATTTTAAGCTTTACGTTAATGACAAAGTGACACAGCAATGCTTCATGTTTGTTCATTTCTTTATATGTTGTGTAATATGTACAAATACACTCATCGGATATTTTAATAGGAACTTGTTCTTGATTCTAAGATCCCTTTTCTTGGCTGCTGGAGTGGAACCCAATGTGGTCTTCTGCTGTTGCATGCTGAGATGCTTTTCTGCTCACCATGGTTGTAAAGAGTTGCTATGAGTTGCTATCCTTCCTGGCAGCTCAAACCAATCTGGCCATTTTCCTCTGAACTCTCTTATCAACAAGGCGTTTGTTTCCACCTACAGAACTCTCACTCACTCAGTGTTTTTTTGTTTTTCGCACCATTCTGTATAATCTCTAGAGACCATTGTGTGTGAAAACCCCAGGAGATCAGCAGTTTCTGAAATACACAAACCAGTCCATCTGGCTCAAACCAACACCCATACCACAGTGAAAGAAAGTCACACTCTGAGATCACAATTTTTCCCATTCTGATGTTTGAACATTGTGAGCATTAACTGAAGCTCTTGATTTGTATCTGCATGATTTTATGCATTGTGCTGCTGTCAAGGGATCGGCTGATTAGATAAGTGCATAGAAAAGCAAGTGGATGGGTGTACCTACAGTAATAAAGTAGCTGGTGAGTGAGGTTATCTATAAATAATGCTTGGACAGCAAGTATGCTGGTGAAAGAATTATCACATATATTTTTGCTCAACACGGCAAATATGGTATCTTGTCCACTGCATCCCCCCCAGTGAGGGAAAGCATGGTGGAAAGATCACGGTTATTCACAACTGATTCTTTTTCTTGTTTTTTTTTTTATAGGAAGAAAATTGCTTCATTAGTAGCGCTGTGTGTGGAATGTCACACAGAATCAGATATGGACCTTCCTAATATGTGTTCTGACAGGGATGTGTGTGTGTGTGTGTATGATGAGAACTATGGTCTCTGTTGCTATGGAGCTTTAAACATATCCTGTTTATTAGCTCTGCTGTGGTTCCTGTTGCTTCAGTGATGGATGAATATGCTTTACATAACGCAGCGAGTAAAACAGAATGTGAAAAAGGTCATTGTTTCTCATGAGACTGATACACAGAGGATATGTACTACTATATTACACATTTGTATTCGGATATATAGATACATTCATTCTTTTTTAAGGATTCAATGGATTGTTTAGTTTTCTTAGCTTTGTTTAAAGAAAGTGAGAGAAAGACTGTGCCCTGGACAATGGACCAGGAGGTTATGAGTTTGAATCCTAGGCCTCACAGGTATAGAAATCCGGTCGTATGGCGTCAAGCGGTTTATTTGCGTCTTAGGAATGTACCTGAATTAAATCTATACACACGTCACATGATTCCATCAGGAGCAGAGAGAGACCGAGAGAGCAGCAGGAGCCCCAAGTCCCAGACGCTTCCTATCCTGCAGCCATTTGCTAAATTAAGTATCAGACGATAACTGTTCATGTAATTATGTCACAGATTCATTAATTAACACTTAGAGAATGCACAAAACAGTTTTCAAGTGAAATACAGTAGGGGTATTGAGCAATCAGTCCTGGAAGAAATTAAAATAGACAACATTTCTTTATGCAGCTGTCATTCTGTCATACTCTAAATACTTGATGTAATCAAGCCTAAAAAAATCTTGCATCAGTAGGGGAGAGCAGAGAGACTTGGGACACGTTTTTAGCTTTTGTAGATTGTGTGAAATTCTTTGCAGGTAGTGTCACATTCATATTGCATTAGAGAGGATTTACTATCCCCTCTTACCACAACATTAGTTTCTCAGCTTGGCAGATACTGTACATACTGACCTTCAGGCTTCACTTTTTTCTGTCTTTATTTTTGCAGGGAGTCATGAGACATTGAGGGGAGACATGGGACAAAAGTAAAATACCTGTTTAATTTTTATGTATTATCAAAACTTGTAACATATGAACTGTATGAACACACAGTGCTGGTACAGCTATCGAGAAATGTCAGGTTACACAAAACCTGATGAGACAAAACAGGTCTATTCTCAAGAAGGAATGAAATAAGTTTAACCCTCATGCAGGTTCACGCCCACATTTTTAACAAACATTTTTTCAACAATTTTATTTTTGTAAACCACAAGAACGCTTGCAGTTACCAGAGGACTAGCCCCCTACTGTAACCCTAGCTACATAATATAGGCGAGAGGCTGAGGGTTACGAAACAGAGATTGGCACTGCCGGTGGCACGGTGGTGTAGTGGTTAGCGCTGTCGCCTCACAGCAAGAAGGTCCTGGGTTCGAGCCCCGTGGCCGGCGAGGGCCTTTCTGTGCGGAGTTTGCATGTTCTCCCCGTGTCCGCGTGGGTTTCCTCCGGGTGCTCCAGTTTCCCCCACAGTCCAAAGACATGCAGGTTAGGTTAACTGGTGGCTCTAAATTGAGCGTAGGTGTGAATGTGAGTGTGAATGGTTGTCTGTGTCTATGTGTCAGCCCTGTGATGACCTGGCGACTTGTCCAGGGTGTACCCTGCCTTTCGCCCGTAGTCAGCTGGGATAGGCTCCAGCTTGCCTGCGACCTTGTAGAACAGGATAAAGCGGCTAGAGATAATGAGATGAGATGAGACATTACACTATAGAATGGAGGTGGACTGTGAAGTAGAAAATACAAGTTTTGGTTGCCAAAAATTTTGAACTGTACAAACCTTACTGCAGTGTCCAGCTTCATGGCTCCAAAGGAAGTCGGTTACTCTAAGGGGCAACATCGGACTTCTGATGTCATCTAAAACCTGATTGGCTGAAATTAATTTATGCAAATACAAACTGTCCCCCGTCCCAAGTTTCCCCGCACTCCCCTACACAACTTTTTTTTTTTTTTTTTTTGCTACTGAGCTTGGATAACATACGGTATCTGATCTGTCATCACCTCAGTGAAGGGAATTGGACTTGGTGGGTCAACACTCTGCCAGCTCCCCTCCATTTGTGCAGGGTACTGGGCACTAGTTCATGCCTCACGGATGAGACTACGGGGTCAGCCAGCACACAGCAGTGCCAGCTGCTCATCCAGTCATTCATACAGCACAGCCAACAGTCAGCCAGGTGATAAAGGTAGAACCTGCAAAAGACATTTCATGGATTTAATGCCAACATTTGACACCATCTGTTGTCATACGCTCTTATAATATCTGTGAGGGAAAATTCATTTGGTCTTTCACAGGCACTTGATTTCATACATATAACAGGACTGGATTGATTGTCATAATTATAAATTAAATTATGAGTTATGATTAAATTATACTTGTGCAAATGTTGGGAATAGCCATGCTTTAGCCGTTATAAAAAATAAAAAAGGAAGCTCTCTTTCTGGGAAAAGTTGCAGCTTAATTGCTAAAGCCAGTCCACAAGGCACTGAGTCAACCTCAAAAACAGCAATGTGAATGCTACAAGAAACACATCCGCCATTAGACACAGGCCTAGCATAGAATCGGCAGTGAGTCACGTTATATTTCCACTAAATACTCTAACTGGATACAGTTTTCAAGTAAATCTTAGTTCAACATGGTAGAAACACAATATGTGAAGCAGGTTTTTGAAGCAATGCTAACGCTATTGGAGTGTACATGGAACTTATCAGTCATTAAAAGCAATAGTGAACTCTTTTATTCTGTTCAGCCATTCTTAGATCCATTATATCTTTGTAATATGTGTCCAAATGTGTATTAATAAGTGTTAGCTAGCTACAACCGCTAAGTCACCCTAGGCTGACACTTGGACGACTTTTGGCCACGATTTTGTCGTGGCAAGTCGTGCCATTTTGGGGCACGAACTGGGAGGCTCCCGCACTGTTCACGACTAGTTCACGCATAGTTCACGACGAGTTCACGAATGCGTGCCCGTCCACATTCATGAACTGGCACGACGAGTTCACGCATAGTTTGCGCATAGTTTACGCACTTCCCGCATTGGCACGACAAGTTTGCGCAATTCGGACGGTGTCGTGCCGACTTGGGCACGCCTGTGTCATGCACAACCTCATCCTCATCAGATACCCACACGCAATTTCAGAAGTGGACCGCGAAGATCCGGACACACATGATCTGATCCCTGGTGGATGGAGGACTGACCGACACCTGCAGGGGCTGCTGCCTCTAACCGGCCATCATACCCAGAAGGATGCAAAGGATCAGCGAGACTACCTGTCACATTACTACATGTCCCCTGCTGGTGCTGTCCCTTGGCAAGAAAGAATGGTAGTAGCTTCATGAGCTGCATCCACAGTTGTTCCATTTTTGAAATAAAAGAAACGAAACTCCCCCTCCCCAAAAAAAGTCATGAAGGAATAGAAAATAAAAGACATTAAAGAAAAAAGCAAGAAAAAAAAATTGCGAATGGCGAGAAGTGTCCGGGAAGCCCTATATATACCCCCGCACCGACGCGAGCGCCACTGTCGCGCAGTAGTCGTGAACTGCTCGTGAACTCGTCGTGAACTGCTCGTGCCATGCGCAAACTGTTCGTGAAGTCCGTAAACTAGTTGTGAACTGCTCGTGCCATCAATGCGTGACCGTGTCAGTGGGAAGGCACGGCCATGCTGCGACACGCACCAATTCGTGAACATGTCGTGAACTACTCGTGAACTTGACGTGAGCTGTTCGTGAACTATTCGTGGCAGTTCGTGACAGTCGTGGCATGGCGCGCACTTCCACGCACTGGCACGCATCCTCCCGCATCGTCCCGACGAGTTCACGACGAGATCACGAACAGTTTGCGCATAGTTCATGACCCGGTCGAGAAATTTTGTCGTGACCAAAATTTTGAACATTTCAAAATTCTCGTCCTGACATGGCACGCAGTCACGACGGGTTTACGCACACTTCACGCCAGTTTACGACTAGTTTGCGCACTGGCACGACTCGAGTCGTGCCAATGCGTGCCACGGAATCGTGCAAGTGTCAGCGTACCCTTAGCCAACAACACTGAATGCTGGCTAGCTCAATCTTAGCCAAAAGTAGCACCTACTTCACACACTGTTATTTTACCATCTAGCCTTCCATCCTCTTATCCACCAGCATCACGAGGGAAGCCGGAGCCAATCCCAGTTGACTTCAGGCTAAAGGCGGGATTTACCCTGGACAGGTCACCAGTCTATCACTGAACTAACCACCATTCACACCTATGCTTGACCTAATGCACATGTCTTTGGACTATAGGAGGACACCAGAGCACCTGGAGGAACCCCATGCAGGCAAAGGAGAACATGCAAACTCCACCCGGAAAGGACACGAGGTTCAAACCCAGAACCTTCTTGCTGTGAAGCAACAGTGCTAACCACTGCACCACCCTGATTTTACCATACTAAACTAATATTTACCTGAAAACTGTATCCAGTAACAGAGGAAATTACAACATGATTCACTGTCGATTCCATGTTAGGCCTGTGGATAATGGTGGCCATGTTTCTTGTAGCATTCACATTGCTGTTTCTGAGGTTGATTCCCATAGTGTCTTGTTGCTAGCTCCCCCCCCCGGCTGTTTTTTAAATTTTTTTGTAATAATTTATCCTCTTTTTTCCCTTTAGCTGTTTTATAAGGCATATGGATTAAAGCTAGACGGCCTTTCGATTTCATAAAATTGGTGAAACAGTTCCCTCTGAAATTTGGTCATTGTGATTTATATGTTTATTTCTGCAATATCTAAAAAAAAAAGGCCATTCTGTGGCTGGGAAGTTATTTAATTTGAGGGGATTCCTGAGCAAATAATGTGCATGAAATCACTTGCTTCACGCAGTCAAGCAGACAGAGGAAGTCCATGTGCGCATGCGCAGGTTTACCTGCTTCTTCTTCTTTTCATTCTTCTTTTGGGTTTTACGGCAGCTGGCATCCAGTGTTGCATTACTGCCATCTACAGGTTTACCTTTGACCGTGCACTGACAGTTCCATCATTCTGTCACTAAACGAACAGCTGATCACACCGAGGTGCTCGCTGAGCGCCGATATTTATTAGTTTGGTCCTGCGTTTCCTTTCCTTCGCAACATAATGTCTTTTCTTCTCACTTTCCGTTACTATAGTCGGTCTTTCACGGTTCATTCACATCTTCAATTTTTCTCTCCTGTTTCAAATTTGTATCCCACAATGCCTCGTGTGAACGGGGAAAGCCCACCACATGATGCATGATGTAGTATCTTGTATTGGGTCATGGTGAAGCAGGAAAAAATAGCAGAGAATTTAGGGCCACGTGGCCGTAAATTCATTAATTGTTCTATTTAAAAAAAAAAAAACTAATAAAATTGGAAATTTGTGATTCGAATTCAGTAGCTTTTGGTCCACTAAACAAAAATAATTGGGTGTCGGGGAAAATTATTTTTATGACCTAAATCTGAAAGGCAGTCTAGCTTTAAGTTTTTAAATCAGCAACTACAGCATAACCTGCTGATAGATAGCCACTAGTATTCAAGGATATCTCAAACCCACACCATTTAATATGACTATATTGGCATTTATTAAACTACAATTAAATTATATTGCTAAAAGCATGTGCACCCCTGAACATCATATCCATATGTGGTTCTTTCCCAAACCATTACCACAAAGTTTTAATCACACAGTCATATAGAATGTCTTTGTGTGCTCTAACATTGAATGTCTTTATGTGCTCCATGAAGACATGGTGTGTTAAGGTTGGAGTGGAAGAACTTGACTGTCCTGCACAGAGCCCTGACCTCAATCCCACTGAACACCTTTGGGATGAACTGGAACACTGACTGCACCCCAGACCTCCTCACCAACATCAGTACCTGACCTTACTAATGCTGAGCTGAATGAACACAAATCCCCACAGCCAAGCTCCAAAATATAGTGGAAAGCTTGTTATAGCAGCAAAGGCATCAACAACTCCATATTAATGCCCATGGTTTTGGAATGGGGAAGTCATGGTGGTGTAGCGGTTAGCACTGTTGCCTCACAGCAAGAAGGTTCTGGGTTTGAGCCCAGTGGCTGACGGGGACCTTTCCTGTATGGAGTTTGCATGTTCTCCCCGTGTCCGCGTGGGTTTCCTCCGGGTGCTCCGGTTTCCCCCACAGTCCAAAGACATGCAGGTTCGGCTAATTGGTGGCTCTAAATTGACCGTAGGTGTGAATGTGAGTGTGAATGGTTCTTTGTCTCTATGTGTCAGCCCTGCGATGACCTGGCAACTTGTCCAGGGTGTACCCCGCCTCTCACCCATAGTCAGCTGGGATAGGCTCCAGCTTGCCTGCAACCCTGTACAAGATAAGTGGCTACAGATAATGGATGGTTTGGAAGGGTATATTGAATTGAGTATAAAAATGTCTAATGGAGGACAAATATCTTTCACGGACAGTAGTCGCTCCACATGATCTTTGGTCGCACCAAATTATATATATTTTTTCTTTTTAGTTTACTTCAATTATCAGGCACAGAATTGAACACTGAAGCAAAACAAACCAAAAGATCCCACCAATGTGCATTATAAAGTGCATAAAGAAAATACAGATATAATTTACAAATATAATTTAATTTTGGGCGGCACGGTGGTGTAGTGGTTAGCGCTGTCGCCTCACAGCAAGAAGGTCCGGGTTCGAGCCCCGTGGCCGGTGAGGGCCTTTCTGTGTGGAGTTTGCATGTTCTCCCCGTGTCTGCGTGGGTTTCCTCCGGGTGCTCCGGTTTCCCCCACAGTCCAAAGACATGCAGGTTAGGTTAACTGGTGACTCTAAATCAGGGGTCACCAAACTACGGCCCGTGGGCCAGATCCGGCCCACCACTCCCCTTTGACCGGCCCCCCAGCCCCTCTGCACCCCATCACTTGAACCGGCCCTATGAGGCAATCCCCAAAAGTGGTCATGGCCTATTTTTTTAAATTGCTTTTTGGCAAATAATAACATGTCTGCATCTTGTATTTTGTTGATTTTATCAATTAAAATTGATATTTAGTTATAAAATGAACTATTCATATTTTCCGAATTTTCGTCATATGCTTGCGATCAAGCAGTGGCAGGCAGCGCACGCACAGAGAACTGTCAGTGTTCAGGACAGCAAAATGGCTAGCGGTCAGCGAAAAGCTGACAGAGAGTGCAGAGTTTTTAAAGAACAGTGGACCACCGATTATTTTTTCGTTCAGTGTAAGGACCGTGCAGTTTATCTTGTATGTAAAGAAAGTGTGCCGGTTTTCAAAGAATATAATCTGCGTCGTCACTATGAAACCCGCCACAAAGAGTATGCTAGTTTGCGAGGGCAAACGAGAAGACCGGATTCGGAGGATGAAATGCGGACTGGCTGCACAACAGAATGTATTCCTTCGCCAAACCCAGATCAACCAGGCTGCTGTCCGAGCTAGCTATAAGGTAGCTCACCTACTAGCTACTCATGGAAAGCCGTTTACTGATGGGGACTTTGTTAAAGTACGCATGCTTGCTGTGGCCGAGGAGGCGTGTCCCAACAAGAAGGATGCGCTCAACGCGGCGAGTCTCTCCGCACCTACTATGACCAGGCGAACCGAAGATTTGGGGGACAACGTGTATGACCAGCTGAATGAGAGAGCGTCAGAATTTGAGTTTTTTGCTTTGGCTATGGATGAGAACAATGACGTGCAGGACACAGCACAACTGCTGTGATCTATTGATCTATTGCTCATATTATAATTTCACTGTTTTTTAAAATGTATTTATTTTATAGGCCTATTCATTTGACCTTTATTAAGTGCTGCATACAATTATTATTTATATTATTAATAATATCAACAGGGCTACCTACAATTTATAATTTTCCACTCACCTTTGCCAGTGTCAATCACCTCAAATAGGCAGATGTTTCTTACCTTGACAGCTTTGATGTTATTTTTATTAGAAAATAAATAAATGGAATATCTGTGGTATTTCAAATTAAAACAAAGTGTGAAGACTCGATTACTACTTTTGCAAACCACTAGTAAAGATAAACAAATATGTGCCAGGAATCAAGTGTTGATATAGTAGTATGGATATAGTAGTGGGGATGGCCGTGCCAGGCTAAGTAATCTCTACTACACAATGAGGCCTGCTGGTGGTCATATTTGTCTGGGTCATACAATTCTATGTGATATAGCTGACCTGACCCCGGCCCCCATCAGTCAGGAACGACAATGTGGCCCCCAGAGAAAAAAGTTTGGTGACCCCTGCTCTAAATTGACCGTAGGTGTGAATGTGAGTGTGAATGGTTGTCTGTGTCTGTGTGTCAGCCCTGTGATGACCTGGCGACTTGTCCAGGGTGTACCCCGCCTTTCGCCCGTAGTCAGCTGGGATAGGCTCCAGCTTGCCTGCGACCCTGTAGAACAGGATAAAGCGGCTACAGATAATGACATGAATAATTTAATTTTCATTGGTTTCTTGAGGGCATACCACATGACAGCCATATACTGCAACAATAAAGCTCTACATAAAAAGGTAAACTTTTTTTTAAAATTCAAAATCTTATTAACCTTCTCGATGTTTCCAAGGATTTTTGTTGCTGTATGATCTCACGTTTTGAAAACTGAATTGTCTCATCTCATCTCATCTCATTATCTCTAGCCGCTTTATCCTGTTCTACAGGGTCGCAGGCAAGCTGGAGCCTATCCCAGCTGACTATGGGCGAAAGGCGGGGTACACCCTGGACAAGTCGCCAGGTCATCACAGGGCTGACACATAGACACAGACAACCATTCACACTCACATTCACACCTACGCTCAATTTAGAGTCACCAGTTAACCTAACCTGCATGTCTTTGGACTGTGGGGGAAACCGGAGCACCCGGAGGAAACCCATGCGGACACGGGGAGAACATGCAAACTCCACACAGAAAGGCCCTCGCCGGCTCCGGGGCTCGAACCCAGGACCTTCTTGCTGTGAGGCGACAGCGCTAACCACTACACCACCGTGCCGCCCAAAACTGAATTGTTTTCAGTGTAAAAGTTTCAAAATGGTCTTTTCTTAATGGTCACACCATATCTCATCTCATTATCTCTAGCTGCTTTATCCTGTTCTACAGGGTCGCAGGCAAGCTGGAGCCTATCCCAGCTGACTACGGGCGAAAGGCGGGGTACACCCTGGACAAGTCGCCAGGTCATCACAGGGCCGACACACAGACACAGACAACCATTCACACTCACATTCACACCTACGGTCAATTTAGAGTCACCAGTTAACCTAACCTGCATGTCTTTGGACTGTGGGGGAAACCAGAGCACCCGGAGGAAACCCACACAGACAGAACATGCAAACTCCGCATAGAAAGGCCCTCGTCGGTCACAGGGCTTGAACCCGGACCTTCTTGCTGTGGGGCAACAGCGCTAACCACTACACCACCGTGCCACCCTGGTCACACCATATGATAATTTATAAAATATACAACTTTAGACAATGTTCCTTGGTATATAATGAAAGAGGTATAAACGTGTATGCTTTGTACGTTTGGTCAGTCATGCAAAAAACAAATACGGCAAAATTTAAAAAAAAAAAAAAAAAGGACTTCCAGCAATTTCAAACAAGTTTTCAGAATTGCACGAACACTCAAGCAGTGACACCACATGATATTTTAATTCTTTGAATAAAGAGACAGAAATGGACAGGATCTACCTCACGTCATCAACCCATTTATACAGAATGCAGAATGGCTGTTCAAGTGAGCTGATATTATTTATCTGGATATACAATAGAACAGGATATACAAAAAGAAGAGGCGTCAGTGATGTGCTGCTAATGACGGACTGGACTCCATCCGGCTCAGACTGCTGAAAAGACCTCCTAAACCTCCCACCCAAACACATAAAAAATGACTCTTCTTTCTAGCTTGGTGTAAATTATCCAGGTGCACCTGTTTCTATCAATGAACTGTTTTAATTCTTGTTTTTTGAGCCACTGTGTGAAGTGAAGGAGCCCAAAAGCTGACTGGAGGCTACAGCATCTGCTCTTTTTCTCTTTCTGTACCTCTATCACACACACACACACACACACACACACACACACACACACACCCCATGCCACAAATGGCTCAGTGCCATCTGACCTGACAAGAGTGAGCAATAAAGGGAACCCCAGCAGTGTGACCAGCTGACAGGATCCATTCTCTGGCCAAAGAACAGTGAGAGAGCATGGAAGGAGAGGTTATGCCTGTGCACAAGATGCACTGCTGACAGCAAGACTCCTCCTGGAGTAGCAGGAAGATAGCAAAGACATGGTAAAATTACACCATGGAAGGCGTATAAACCTAGTCCATTTTGTAATCAGGCTGTCAAGGTTTTCTATGAAGATTCAATTCGTCCTGATCATTTTGAAGATCGGCAGAAAGAAAAACAATGCAATTGGATTTACATCATCATGTGAGGCTAAACTAACCGAAGGCTAGCTGCCCTGTCAGACAATGTACCAGACTGTGTGACCTACATGATCGCTCTTGCTAATCGAATTCGTTCAGACTGCTATGTGTGGTACCAGCTCCTGCTAAGAACGCTAAGATTAACTGCAGCTGCAACAGTAGTTCCCTTGGGCCTGTCATTAAGGGACTTTCAGAAGTGGGACACCAGGCTGCACCCAAATCCCACAGACAGAGACACAGATGTTCATATCTCAGCAAGATTGCTGGAAACATGGAGACATTTTGTCTTCACATAAAAGAGGTCTGTCTGGGAAAGGTGTTCTATCAATCAGAGTGAGATGCCTTGTTATGACCAGTACTCAGCAATACAGTGTCTTGCAAAAGTATTCATCCCCCTTCATGTTTATCCTGTTTTGTCGCATTACAAGCTGGAATTAAAATGGATTTTTGGGGGTTAGCACCATTTGATTTACACAACATGCCTACAACTTTAAAGGTGCAAATTGTTGTTTTATTGTGACACAAGCAATAATTAAGATGAAAAAACAGAAATCTGGAGTGCGTATAGGTATTCACCCCCCAAAGTCAATACTTTGTAGAGCCACCTTTTGCTGCAATTACAGCTTCAAGTCTCTTGGAGTATGTCTCTATTAGCTTAGCACATCTAGCCACTAGGATTTTTGCCCATTCCTCAAGGCAAAACTGCTCCAACTCCTTCAAGTTAGATGGGTTGTGTTGGTGTACAGCAATCTTCAAGTTATGCCACAGATTCTCAACTGGATTGAGGTCTGGGCTTTGACTAGGCCATTCCAAGACATTTAAATGTTTCCCTTTAAACCACTCCAGTGTAGCTTTAGCAGTATGTTTAGGGTCATTGTCCTGCTGGAACGTGAACCTTCATCCCAGTCTCAAACCTCTGGCCGACTCAAACAGGTTTTCCTCCAGAATTCCCCTGTGTTTAGTGCCATCCATCTTTCCTTCAGTCCTGACCAGCTTCCTGTCCCTGCAGATGAAAAATATCCCCACAGCATGATGCTGCCACCACCATGCTTCACTGTAGGAATGGTGTTCTCAGGGTGATGGGAAGTGTTGGGTTTACACCACACATGGCATTTCCTATGATGGCCAAAAAGATCAATTTTAGTCTCGTCTGACCAGAGAATCTTCTTCCATGTGTTTGGGGAGTCTGCCACATGCTGTTGGGCAAACTCCAAACGTGTTTTCTTAAGCAGTGGCTTTTTTCTGGCCACTCTTCCATCAAGCCCCACTCTGTGGCTGTACTCGAGTTGAGAGGGGATTGGGGGGGATGCCATCCCCCCTGGAATAAAAAATGGTCAAAATCATCCCCCCTCTAAAACGGGCATTCCCCCTACCTTCTCTTGAGCAAGTTTATCAATAAATGTGGACATTACTTCTATTTAACATTGGAATTAGAAATGCCATTCCACGTAGCTTTGCTGAAACTGAGCATACAATAAGCTACCGCGAGAGAGGGCACGCGCAAGCGAAGCGTTTGAGGAGGTGACATTCAGTTGGGGTTCCGTTATTTTTTATTTCATTCGGCGTCAGTGACAGCAGCAGATTGCAGCATCATGGCCAAGCGGAGTGGACAGCAAGACCTAAGCAAGTTCGGATTTAAGATCGCAAGAAAAAACATTTCAGGAGGTACCGTAAGTCGAGAGTTACGAATATCAGTCACACTTTCTGTGAGCCCACTATCATGCTGTAAAGTTACTGATATGTAGCCTAATTTGTGGGCGGCGGATAACAACACAGCTATCATAATGAATGTTAGTTTGGAGTCTAGCCAGCTATCGATAGCTTACTCAGGTTCATGTTAGCTTTGATTTCTTGTATAAGGCCATTAATTTAATCAGCCTGAACATTCCTTTGTTATTCTTCAGGCAACAAAAAGTGTTATTCAAGACAGGAAGGCTAAAATAAACGACACTAGCGGTTTTGAAGGCTTCATTGCCTCATTAGAGAGCCGGTCACAACATGTAAGGCAGAGCAGGATTGGTGTAGGACTCGACAAAGTGTCTGCTAAAATGAAGCTTTCTTTTTCTTCGTCATAGGCTCTTCTGTCTCCTCAATGGGCCTTTTCCCCTTTCCAAAGAAACTTTCCAAAGATGCCTGCTTTTAACTCATTTTGCTAGCTTGTATCCAGTATGTATCAAAGTGCTGGTATGTATCGAAGCAAAGTATTAAAGTATCCAAGGCAGCTCCTTGGTAACCGTCAACGTTAAGGTGTCACGTGACCTAGATAACAGCGGGAATCAACGTTACAACGTTATAAGAATAAACACAACAATAATAAAAAGGAAAAAACAAAAAAATGCATAATGCCTCAAACATCTTTTAGGAAGTTTAGTCTGATTTACAATTTACTGTTGCTTGTTTTAGCTTATTGGTTACCTACCTACCTCTGTATTTAACTCAATGTTCCCAATGTTCAGCTTTGAGTAAAAATTCTATTGACTTGATATGAAAAGATTCAGTTGTTCATTTACATTGCCTGCTGAGGTTTTAATAAATTATTTACCAAACGATTTAAAAGGAGCCTACCATGACTATGAAGTTACACTTCAAATTTGTCATCTGCATTTCACCCTAATGGAGAATGTGGTAGGTATGTCAGCCAGGAGACTGACTAAATATGACACATGACATCCACACTGTGCATGTTTTACAGTAAAATACCAGTGTATTATGTTTTTTACAACAATAAAAAGGGTACACAGTGTGTACTACACACTTTATCAGCACAAAATACTGTATGTCCGGTAAATGAACAAGGTCCACAGACCTACATTGTGTGCAAACCCTCCTAAAAGCAAACTAGTTTCCCACTGACGGACCGACCAATGGGTCGACACACGACTAAAAATTTCACCATCCCCCCTGGTTTGATTTTACAACTCGACCACTGCTCTGTGGAGTGTATAGCTTAAAGTGTTCCTATAGACAGATACTCCCATCTCCACTGTGGATCTTTGCAGCTCCTTCAGTGTTGTCTTTGGTGTCTTTGTTGCATCTCTGATTAATGCCCTCCTTGCCCGGTCTGAGAGTTTTGGTGGGTGGCCTTCTCTTGTCAGGTTTGTAGTGGTGCCATGTTCTTTCCATTTTGCTATAATGGATTTAATGGCGCTCCCTGGGATATTCAAAGTTTGGGATATTTTTTATAACCCAACCCTGATCTATACTTCTCCACAACTTTGTCTCTGACCTGTTTGGAGGCTCCTTGGTTTTCATGTTGCTTGCTTAGTAGTGTTGCAGAGTCAGGGTCCTTCCAGAACAGGTTGATTTATCCAGACATCGTGTGACAGATCATGTGACACTTTGATTGCATACAGGTGAATCGTAATTGACTAATTATGAAGCGAATTGGTTGGGCCAGCTCTTATTTAGGGGTTTCATATGAAAGGGGGTGAATACCTATGCACACTCCAGATTTCTGTTTTTTCATCTTAATTATTGTTTGTGTCACAATAATAAAAAAAAAAACAATTTGCACCTTTAAAGTGGTAGGCATGTTGTGTAAATGAAATGATGCTAACCCTCCAAAAATCCATTTCAATTTCAGCTTGTAATGCGACAAAACAGGACAAACACCAAGGGGGATGAATACTTTTGCAAGACACTGTACATAGTATGCTATGGACCAGACAGCAGTACATATCAGTGGACAACATGGCACTACTTACTCCCACTGTGTGGCTTTGAAGCCTAAATGTAGTCAAGTCTTAATGGAATTTGTGCAGTAGGTGAAAATTAGAACCTAGAGTCTGATTCATAGATACGGTCAGTCAGTCTCTTGCCTGTCCATATTGGTCGTGGACACTCCCATTCCTCATGCTGGGTGTGCACGGTGACAGGGACGAGTGTAACAATGTAAGATGATGATATTGGGAGAAGCCAATATCAGGTCATGAGGGGAATTATATGTAAAACATCTCGCTAAATTGCAGAGTTTAGAGCTTTGAGCCATGAGTGACTGAGTTGGCTGACATTAGCTAATCCAACAGGTGAATTAATGTCAGCAACTAAAGTAATGTACTGACTGAAAATATACATGTCTGCTCTTTTATGCTCCACTCATTCTGGTAGTGAAGTTTGTTTAAAAAGGAGTGACTGGCTAACCTCGCTACAGAAATGAACAAAATATTCATCTAATTTCTTTCAATATGACATGACTAGGGCAATTTTAACATTCAAACAGAATTAATATTATGACGTCCAGCTAGGGCAGCACAGTGGTGTAGTGGTCAGTGCTGTCGCCTCACAGCAAGAAGGTCCGGGTTCGAGCCCCGTGGCCGGCGAGGGCCTTTCTGTGTGGAGTTTGCATGTTCTCCCCGTGTCCGCGTGGGTTTCCTCCGGGTGCTCCGGTTTCCCCCACAGTCCAAAGACATGCAGGTTAGGTTAACTGGTGACTCTAAATTGACCGTAGGTGTGAATGTGAGTGTGAATGGTTGTCTGTGTCTATGTGTCAGCCCTGTGATGACCTGGTGACTTGTCCAGGGTGTACCCCGCCTTTCGCCCGTAGTCAGCTGGGATAGGCTCCAGCTTGCCTGCGACCCTGTAGAACAGGATAAAGTGGCTAGAGATGATGAGATGAGATTAGACGTCTAGCTAGCAAGCTTTTTCATATTTCCTTCAAGGTGTTTAATTTTGCTAATGTTATCTCACAGCTAGCTTGCTAGTTCACAAGGTAGTTTAGGCATCAAAATGAACCACGTAACACCATGACACGCCACTTTACAAGGAACATCACCTCCTCACGGGCCTTATTTAGAAGCATGGCCCTCCAGGAAATCTGCACTGCTGTTACCTGGATATCATAGTGAAATTTCTCAAGGTTCAGCAGTTTAGCAGCAGTGATCTCCAAACACCTTACTCATCAGTGCTCAGCATGGTATATGTTATTCTAGTGATATTCTGGCAGTTAGGAAGGGTGAACTTTAACACGAATTATGCGTGTAAATATCGTTCTGTGAACACTGGATAACCACCAGGGTTTTCTGACATACGGAAGCAGCAACATTTGGAGGAAACTCCAGGAGAAGGTTACAGGGAAACGATGGATCTTGTGCCAGCCTGCATTCTGCCAGCCATTCTACAATAACAGCACTCATTACGGTCAGGCACCTTTAATCTCATTACACACATTAATCATCAAGTTGATGCAAGATGCAGGACAGCACAGACAGTAAATATAACTAATATAATAAATATATTATATGGAGGGCGGCACGGTGGTGGAGTGGTTAGCGCTGTTGCCTCACAGCAAGAAGGTCCTGGGTTCGAGCCCCGGGGCCGGCGAGGGCCTTTCTGTGTGGAGTTTGCATGTTCTCCCCATGTCCGCGTGGGTTTCCTCCGGGTGCTCCGGTTTCCCCCACAGTCCAAAGACATGCAGGTTAGGTTAACTGGTGACTCTAAATTGACCGTAGGTGTGAATGTGAGTGTGAATGGTTGTCTGTGTCTATGTGTCAGCCCTGTGATGACCTGGCGACTTGTCCAGGGTGTACCCCGCCTTTCGCCCGTAGTCAGCTGGGATAGGCTCCAGCTTGCCTGCGACCCTGTAGAAGGATAAAGCGGCTAGAGATAATGAGATGAGATGAGATATTATATGGATACGAATGTTTTACTGGGAAATACACCACTCATTTTTTTCATATGAACTACATCCAGGACATGGAGAACCAAAACCATGACATGAATCTCTATATGTCACTCACGAGGAAATGGATTAATTGTTTTGATAAACGTGGGTACTTTTTGTTTGTGAATCTGTCAAGATTATAAAAAGAAAATCAGACGCTGGCTTGAAGATATGAAGTTTATCTTCTCGTGCTGAAAAACTCGTATTTTTCATATGAAATACATCACAGATCTGAGTAGCATATTTGAACAATATTGGCTGGCGTTGAGTGGTATATCAAATATATTCCATTCAGCTAGCTGAATGGAATATATCTGATAGACCAGTGTTTCTCAACCACTGGGCTGCAGCCCATTAGTGGGCCATGAAGCGCCATCTAGTGGGCCGCAAAAACTTTTCAAGTTTGAAGCCAAATACTAAATAGTTCAGGATGTCGTAGTGTCCCAAATCCGGTAGCTGGTTTGTTGTATACTTTTCAAGTGGAATAAATACATTTGTGGGTAAATTAAGAAGAAGAAGCCTTTATTTTGTCACATTTAACCTGCATGCACACAGAGAGGGGGGGGGGGGGGGGGGGGGGCTAAATAAATAAATACATTTGTGGGTAAAGTATATGGATCTGTGATGCCTGCTGAAAGAGAAGAGCAGAGAGGACTGAGAATCAAACAGTTGTGGCGTCCAGTTGCAGCATCCTAGCAACCTTCTCAAAGACGCGTACAAAAAGCCCAGAAACTCCTATTTACCTGGGCAGAAATGATACAGGATTTATCTTCTTGTGTCCTGATCCCCAGATCTTTAACCCAGCCACATATAAAAAGTTGTTCTCCTCCATGCTCTTCCAGGTTTTCATCTGTGTGTCCGTGTAGAACGATGTCTGCAGCACCAGGTAGTTTGAGATGTTGGGGAACTCAACGGATGGATAATTTTCCAACTCATAATGAATGAATGAATGAATGAATGAATGAATAACTTTATTTAAACACGATAAGTTGATCAGCAGAGCTGGTGGGGTCGTGCATATACAGATACAAATAATTACAAATACAGAAGACTAAAAATATACACAATCTTTAAAAAAACCTTAAATCTGTTGATTATCTGTTAATTATCTTCACAGTAAGTTAATAGTATGCATAACTTTGTATTTAGCTACAGTTTAATCTTTGTATTTAGCTACAGTTACAGTAGGATCAAAATTTATTCTACGAATGTCAAATTTAGCAAGTAAAATGTCCTTTCATAGGAAAAAAAATCCTTTTTGTTAGTGTATAAGGATCTAATCCCATTGAGTAGTTTCTACCGGTATATCCACTTCTTTTGAGTGAACGTCTTGGTTTTAATAACTTGCTTGTTTGCTGAACACAAACACAGCAATAAGTTCTTGTGTTAATGAACCGGACTCCACTTTTGGCTCATTAATCCCTTTTGAGTGAGAATGCCCTGCATGCAGGGCTTTATGTTGGCTTCTTGTACATCTGTACGGTTTTAAATACAATACCTACAATTAAAAACAGTTTGTTTTTCTCATCTCATCTCATTATCTCTAGCCGCTTTATCCTGTTCTACAGGGTCGCAGGCAAGCTGGAGCCTATCCCAGCTGACTACGGGCGAAAGGCGGGGTACACCCTGTACAAGTCGCCAGGTCATCACAGGGCTGACACATAGACACAGACAACCATTCACACTCACACCTACGGTCAATTTAGAGTCACCAGTTAACCTAACCTGCATGTCTTTGGACTGTGGGGGGAAACCGGAGCACCCGGAGGAAACCCACGCGGACACGGGGAGAACATGCAAACTCCACACAGAAAGGCCCTCGCCGGCCACGGGGCTTGAACCCGGACCTTCTTGCTGTGAGGCGACAGCGCTAACCACTACACCACCGTGCCGCCATAGATTATTAGATTCTAATAGAATAGATGAGTCAAAATAATTGGGGATCTTTTTTAATGGGCCCCGACTCGTTACAAGTATGAATAGGTGGGCCTTAAAGTAGAAAAGGTTGAGAACCCCTGTGATAAACCATGAAAAAAGTCAGCTATTATCCATCCATCCATTATCTGTAGCCGCGTATCCTGTTCTACAGGGTCGCAGGCAAGCTGGAGCCTATCCCAGCTGACTACGGGCGAAAGGCGGGGTACACCCTGGACAAGTCGCCAGGTCATCACAGAGCCGACACATAGACACAGACAACCATTCACACTCACATTCACACCTACGGTCAATTTAGAGTCACCAGTTAACCTAACCTGCATGTCTTTGGACTGTGGGGGAAACCGGAGCACCCGGAGGAAACCCATGCGGACACGGGGAGAACATGCAAACTCCACACACAAAGGCCCTCGCCGGCCACGGGGCTTGAACCCGGACCTTCTTGTTGTGAGGCAACAGCGCTAACCACTACACCACCATGCCGCCCTGATTCTGATATACATTACATCACTCTCAAGAGCTATTCAATTAGGAATCGTTCATTCTTGCTTTACATTTCTGATTGCTGGGTTTTTAATTTGTCTATGGGATGTTGTTCTCCAAAACCTATTACCTGTGACTTATTGACATGATAAATGCCTCGCCATTGGTCACTGAAGCAGAGATTAGTCAAGATTCAGAAATTTACTGAATTCTTTTGGTGACTAATGAACCATCTTCCACAAGGCTAGGCAGATATATTGTTAGTTAGCGAACTAGTTGACAACTGTGAGTACTAGCCATAGCCATGTTTATTGTTTACATTCATTATGATGTTTTATTCCCCGCCTCTTGCCCATAGTCAGCTGGGATAGACTCTAGCTTGCCTGCGACTCTGTAGAACAGGATAAGCGACTACAGATAATGGATGGATGGATGATGTTTTCTTACATGTGAATGGGAGACGAGGTAGTTGGATATGACAATAACGCACTACTGCACTCCTCCCCCAACACTCATGGATTCATTCTCCCGCAGTAGTCAGGCAGTGCGCGTTCATGTGTTTTGGAGAAGTGGCTTTGAAAGGAAGCCTGGAGAGAGAGGGGGTGGGATTTTTCATTAAACTCTTTCAAAAGCTACCCATAATCTCATGATAAGACCAAAGTAAGAGTCCAGTTACAGTCAGCATACTGTATATTTCATGGTTGTATGAGTGTTGAAGGCTCATACATTTTACATGGAGAGTTGAGCACAGTGCTCTCATATCTGCCAACTTTAATCAGCAGCTGCCAACAGTACGACTCCACAACAGGCACAGCATGACCACTCAGCAATACTAGTCCTTAGAGAGCTCATTTTGCTCAAAGAATATCAAAAATATCTAACGTTCTGACATTCTAACGTCTAGTACAGCACAAGTTTGCTTTGCTTAACTTGGTGGAAAGTGGAAACTCAGGACACTGACGCACTGAGATGTTCAGAGCTTAGAGAAGGAAGTGTCAGGAGGCCTGAGGTTGAGGACCTGAGTGAAGGTGTGTAGCTTTGAAGCAGGATAACGTTGTGCATAGCCCTTTGAAACCTAATCACCATAGTGATATCAGAACCTGTTACATATTGTCTCATGAGGCCAAGCTAATATGAATATACGGTGTGTTAGAATAACTTTCTCACAGCTGCTTATAAACCCATTTAAGGAAAAGTATAAAAAAAAAAAAAAAATGATGTTACGCTCTAGGGCAATTCTCGAGTGACATTTCCATTCATGTTGGGTAACAAAATGGCTCACAGGAGAAATGAGCTTTGGATCAGTAGTCGGGTTTCTATTGCAGTTTTGTGCAAAACGGAAGCGAGATTTCAAAAATTTCGAAGGAAAACCCACAATTGTGAATGGTTTGCATTTCCTTTGAAAGATGATGCACAATTAAAGCCGGGTTTTCTCCTATTATCTCTTTTCAGAAAAGCAGAGTCTCCATTTGCTCATATCATATGACTCAAACGTGAAAAACATTATTGCAATTTTGCAAAATATTGCTTTATCGAATTGTCTGAAAAATCACCTCATACAAGCGTACAAACTTATTTGCGGTATTGTTTCCAAATTCATACATTTACACAAGCAGGTTAATGGAAACATGGCTAATGAATCCTTTGCAGAGGTGGACAAAGTACCCAACTTCATTACTTAAGTCAAAGTACAGATCCCACTGGTCAAATTTTTACTTAAGTTAAAGTACTGAAACACTCGCTTTTAAAACTACTTAAGTATTAAAAGTACATTTTGTGTTAATGCATTGTTGTATTCTTGCCACAATGCTTACAAAACCTAATGCCGTTACCAAAGACAGAAATGTGAATTCACAAAATGAACGCATGCCGTGCCATCATGGTGGTTTAACGTTAAGCTAGCTAGTCAGTGACGATTTCTACATTCTGTTTATTTGGCAAGATTATGCTAAAACATATTTCTGAAAGCACTTCAGATAAGTTAACGTTATTCATGTTAGCGTAACTCCGTTTTTACATGCTAACTAACAGTGTCCGAGTTAACTAGCTATGTGTTAACGTTAGCCGTGGACAAGGCTGCGGCAACTTGGCGGGGAAATCCAGAGAAAGTCATTTGACTAACCAGACTGCATAGCTGTTGCAACGTTATCGCTCGCTCTAAAAGCACAGACAACTTCATTGCAAACTTTCTCTTGGAATAAAGTGTTTATATCCCTCAATATGCTTCTGAAGGTCGGACAGCGAGTTTTTGTAGGCCGTGATGTGGTTTGTTTTTTGGCAAACAAAGCAAACATTTAAAACTAAACAGATCTTTAATCCTTTCAGAAAACTGAAACATGGGTTCTAGTTATGGCCATGAGTGCATGCATTCTCCAGAAGAACCGCCTCCTTCCATTCTGCCATCAACTGATCGTGTTAAATAACGCTGCTGAGAAATCAGTGAACTTGATTTTACACAGTCTATGGACGTGATGTGACCCTAGTGATTACTGATGGGCTGTCTCAGTGTCACCTGCGAAAAAACCATCACGTTTTAGAAAAGAAAAAAGCATCCACTTTCAAAGCTGCTTCATAGTAATGAGTAACAAGGGCCTTGATAGAAATGTAGTGGAGTGAAAAGTACGATATTTGTCTTTCAAATGTAGTGAAGTTAAACTCATGAGTTCATCTCATCTCATTATCTCTAGCCGCTTTATCCTGTTCTACAGGGTCGCAGGCAAGCTGGAGCCTATCCCAGCTGACTACGGGCGAAAGGCGGGGTACACCCTGGACAAGTCGCCAGGTCATCACAGGGCTGACACATAGACACAGACAACCATTCATACTCACATTCACACCTACGGTCAATTTAGAGTCACCAGTTAACCTAACCTGCATGTCTTTGGACTGTGGGGGAAACCGGAGCACCCGGAGGAAACCCACGCGGACACGGGGAGAACATGCAAACTCCACACAGAAAGGCCCTCGCCGGCCACTGGGCTCGAACCCGGACCTTCTTGCTGTGAGGCGACAGCGCTAACCACTACACCACTGTGCCGCCCAAGTCAAAAGTTTCCAAAAAAAAAAAAAACCTCAAGTAAATGTACTTCATTACTGTCCACCTCTGGTCCTTTGCATAAGTTGTCATTTCACCTCTTGAAGACAAATCGTTAAAATCTCATGTTATTCATTTACAAGTTTCAGGACACATAGCAATTTATCATAGTTATGGACGTGACATCAGACAGAAACTTTTGTGGCAGATCGCATTTTTATTTTTTTATTTTTTTAATTTAAAAAAAAATCAGCACAGAAAACATTGTAGAATATGAAAAGAAAAAAACAAACAAAAAACCCCACTTGAATATACACAAAAAACAGAGATCAACCAAAGATGTTAAATCCAGTGAAATATAGACAAGTGTTTTTTTTTTTTAATTAAAGCACCATAATTTTGTTTTTTAATTTTATCACAGTAAGGTTAACATTTGTGTTGAATTGCCTTTTACATTCTCTGCAGATGTTTATCTGATGAAACATGTACAGCTTTATTAGAAAAACATGACTGCTTGGACAAATATAAAGGCTATTTCTTGTACTGAAAAATGAATTCCTGTATTTTTAGGCAGAAACGGTTGAACCTGTACACACCTATGAATGATTACAAAAGTCTCAAAATCCAAGTTTTATAGAAAAGTGCTGTAACGTGCACTGTGTCTACGATGCAAAACACCTGAGTAAATTCAAAAGTTCATACCATGACGATCAATGCAGAGGTTCTAGCTGGGTGAGAAAACCTCGACGGACAAACTATTTCCATAAGAACAGAGTAATTACGTACCGACAATTATTATTAGCCTTTTTGTTAAATATTAAGATGGAAATATTAAACCCACACACAATTATTATCCAGCTCTTGTTGCTGATGTACTTTGTTTTGTCAAACGTTGTATTGTGTCCATTTTTATAACCTTAAAATGTGGTCTTTGGTATATCAGGCCTCTCAGAAACTGCCCTTCTCTCATCTTCACTCAAGTGACTGTAATAGCAGGCTACTTTTTTGTTTTCTTTGCAGTTTTTAGGGCACTGACTCATACGTTCACATACAATTTCATCACTGGCTTAAAACACGAGCTTTATTTTTAGCTTCGGCATCCGATCAGCTGTGACCGTAGACACTTTAGAGGATATACAGAGCTGGAATATTGACCGTGCAAAGCCACCTTCTCAGCTGTTTTCACTGAAGTCTGAAGCACAATGTAATTGCTTCCATTCCATTTTGCAGTTCTCGAATAAAATCCAAAATCATTCATTTTACCTTAATTTATTCCCAGCACATCAAATCTAAGAGACATTGCTTTCCATACTGGTATATTTTTGAGCTTTTAAGGCTTTAGATCAAACGCTCAGGCACAACGGTGCAGTGCTTCCTTCTCCCTCCGATGTGGTGTCATTGAGAACATATTTTAAATTAGAACAGAAAGACCAAGATTGTCCTAGAAAAGCAGTGATTTGCTTCCGCAAGGCAACGGAACGTGCATACGGCAGGTCGTTTTCTCAAGTTACAGCTGCGTTCACAGAACCTTCTAAAGAAGTTGCAGTCAGGCAAGAAATAAAAACACAGGAAATGATTTACGAGACTGGATTCTAGATGGTCCAGCCGAAAGCTGTCCTCATTCCACCTGCTTCAGGATGTACAGGATGCCGATGTTGTCGATGGTGACGAATGTTCTGAAGTCGGACGAGACGCAGATGCGCTTCAGGTTGTTTCCTGTGGTGTAGAAGGTCTGCAGGGCTTCTCCTCTGTCCACACTCCACCACTGCTCAAGGGAAAGAGGAACAAACAAACCGTTAATCAAACTGTAGAGGACAGGACGAGACACTGTGAGATGCATACTGACATTTCTGTCCAAAGGGAGACAGAATAGGATTCAAACACGACGCTGTTAAAGGAGTGGACACTGAGCCACGTGTTGTAGCGCCACCAGAAACAAGTGCAAATTTTTGGGAATTGTAAGCCTTTATTCGTCACATGTACATTAGAGCACAATGAAATTCTCGCTGCATTTAACCCATCTGAAGCAGTGAACACACACACACACACACACACACCCCAGTGGGCAGGTGTACTGCAGAGCCCAGGGAGCAGATGGAGGTTAAGTGCCTTGTTCAAGGGCACTTCAGCCATAGATGTAGAGGGAAATGAACCGGGAACCTGCACATGATCCAGGGAATTGAACCAGTGACCTTCTGGTCCTCTAACCTTTAGGCAATGGCTACCCCTGCTTTAAATTAGCTGTAATAATGTGTTCACATCGTAGCCGTGCAAAGCATTTTTCTTCCCTCCAAAAACATGATTCCAGCTGAATAATTAACACTTATTCCACGAAATCAAATTGTATATAAGCCATGTATGATGAGATTGAGTGGAATAACAGTTTTATTCCATCCACATTCACTGGATTTTGAGAAACAGAGTATTTTTCGCAAATTTGATAAATTAAAAAAAAAAAAACTTTATACAAAAACGGCCAACAAAATAATTTCCGCTTAGGCGGACTTCTTAAAAACCTATCGATGGCAGCACAAATTGACTTTAGTGTTGGGGTTTTTTTTTGTAGAAAGTGCTGTCTTGCTGTCGTGCCGAGGTATAGAATAGCTTTAGACATTTATTCAATTCTTCCTTGGACATTTCAGTTCTCATCTCATCTCATTATCTCTAGCCGCTTTATCCTGTTCTACAGGGTCACAGGCGAGCTGGAGCCTATCCCAGCTGACTACGGGCGAAAGGCAGGGTACACCCTGGACAAGTCGCCAGGTCATCACAGGGCTGACACATAGACACAGACAACCATTCACACTCACATTCACACCTACGCTCAATTTAGAGTCACCAGTTAACCTAACCTGCATGTCTTTGGACTGTGGGGGAAACCGGAGCACCCGGAGGAAACCCATGCGGACACGGGGAGAACATGCAAACTCCACACAGAAAGGCCCTCGCCAGCCACGGGGCTCGAACCCAGACCTTCTTGCTGTGAGGCGATAGCGCTAACCACTACACCACCGTGCCGCCCGCTCTAATAATCATTATTCTTAAAAAAAAGGATACATTCTTCCTATCAAATACTTTTCATTCCATATTTTGTTGCTTTTTTTTATTTGTATTTTTTGGGGTTTTGTTTGAGTAGTTTTTATTCCGTCCTCAGTTGGTTCAGTAACACGTTCCGCCATTTTGTTCTTCTCTATTCATGGTATAGGAGCTGATATCCTAGTAGTAGAGTAGCCAATCAGAGCGCACGATTGCTCATATCCAACGAATGTGGATAGAATAATGACTCATCCACCCCACAAAACCTGGTCCAAGTGGTTAATTTTAAGGATTGTACACTACCGTTCAAAAAATTTGGGGTCACACAGACAATTTTGTGTTTTCCATGAAAAGTCACACTTTTATTTACCACCATAAGTTGTAAAATGAATAGAAAATATAGTCGAGACATTTTTCTGGCCATTTTGAGCATTTAATCGACCCCACAAATGTGATGCTCCAGAAACTCAATCTGCTCAAAGGAAGGTCAGTTTTATAGCTTCTCTAAAGAGCTCAACTGTTTTCAGCTGTGCTAACATGATTGTACAAGGGTTTTCTAATCCTCCATTAGCCTTCTGAGGCAATGAGCAAACACATTGTACCATTAGAACACTGGAGTGAGAGTTGCTGGAAATGGGCCTCTATACACCTATGGAGATATTGCACCAAAAACCACACATTTGCAGCTAGAATAGTCATTTACCACATTAGCAATGTATAGAGTGGATTTCTGATTAGTTTAAAGTGATCTTCATTGAAAAGAACAGTGCTTTTCTTTCAAAAATAAGGACATTTCAAAGTGACCCCAAACTTTTGGACGGTAGTGTACCGTATAACGTACATAAATATATTGGTTTAAAACATGTACGAACATTGAGTGGGAAATATAATGCAACACTTGACCATCGCACCCATGTGCTTTGATGAACATTCCAGATTCCAGTACAGATTTAGTCACTTTTCTGCAAAGGCTTTCCACTAGATTTTGGGGTGTGGCTGTTGGGATGTGTTCATTCAGCTACAAGAGCATTAGTGAGATCAGGTACTGATGTTGGATTAGTAGGCCTGGGGTGCAGTTGGTGTTCCAGTTCATCCCAGAGGTGTTCAGTGGGGTTGAGGTCAGGACTCTGAAGTGTTCTTCTACTCCAAACTTGGCACAGCTTCCTGAAGTGCACTTTGTGCATAGGAGCACTGCAATAGAAACTAATGCTACAGCATGTAAAGATCTCCTATAGAATTGCGTGCTCCCAATAGTCTTGCGAAGGCCCCCAAGTGACGGTCAGGTGTCCACAAATTTTTGGCCATTCTCAGCTGCTGCTTTTAATTCAAAGAATATATACAAAAACCTGCCTTACAATTCCTAATATTGCAATCTAGAAGGCAAATCAAACAGCCCAATATAATTAAGGTAGAAGTGCCCAGGCCACAGAACAAGGACAACTTGAATTATTCACCATGAGAAATGCATCACCCTTCACTCCTCATCCCGTCTCTCGGAGTACGTGTGTAATGGAGGAGAGGCTGGGCGTTGTTTCGTCTCCCACCTTTTCTCCGAACTGAGACAGCAGTGCAAGTCTGCGTGTCCCAAAATGCACTCAGACATCATTAAGAGCTTTGCACAATCATCCACCCCAATGATGTACTCCTCTAGGAAAAAGCAGACTGACCTTGCTCAAGTGTGTGTGCCCATCAATCAAGCCATCCAATCAGTGTAATGTAGCACATCATCTTAACAGTGTGACTCAATGGTAAAGGTGAGAAAAAGCCATTAGGATTCAGAATGTCTCGGGGATGCGCAAAACTGAAATCTGTATGCATGCGATTCGTTGTTTGTCTTTGTAACACCTTAACAAAAATGGACATTTTAGAAAAGGTAGAGTGAGAGACTGCCTCTATTACACCGGAGCTTCTGGCAAATCCTCATTGTGCAACAGAGCGAACGAGTGTGAAAAACAAGAGAAAATAGAGACGGCGTGTCCACAAAGTGAAACTGAAGGACATTGTGTATTACTGAGCTTAGGAGGCGGGAAAAAAAAATCCCAAATGTGGTGAAGGGAAGAAAACTAGAGATGTTTCTTACATCAGATAAGTGACAGAGAAAAGACATCAGGATTCTCATATACAGTGTCTTGCAAAAGTATTCACCCCCCTTGGTATTTGTTCCATTACAAGCTGGAATTAAAATGGATTTTTTGAGGGTTAGCACTATTTGATTTACACAGCATGCCGGCCACTTTAAAGGTGCACATTATTATTACTATTATGACACAAACAATAAGATGAAAAAAACAGAAATCTGGAGTGTGCATACAGTAGGTATTCACCCCCTTTCGTATGAAACCCCTAAATAAAAGCTGGTCCAACGAATTCACTTCATAAGTCACATAATTAGTTGATTAAGATCCACCTGTGTGCAATCAAAGTGTCACATGATCTGTCACATGATGTCTGTATGAATCAACCTGTTCTGGAAGGACCCTGACTCTGCAACACTACTAAGCAAGCAACATGAAAACCAAGGAGCCTCCAAACAGGTCAGAGACAAAGTTGTGGAGAAGTATAGATCAGGGTTGGGTTATAAAAAATATCCCAAACTTTGAATATCCCAGGGAGCACCATTAAATCCATTATAGCAAAATGGAAAGAATATGGCACCACTACAAACCTGACAAGAGAAGGCCGCACACCAAAACTCACAGACCGGGCAAGGAGGGCATTCATCAGAGATACAACAAAGACACCAAAGACAACACTGAAGGAGCTGCAAAGATCCACAGCGGAGATGGGAGTATCTGTCTATAGGACCACTAAGTTGTACACCCCACAGTGCAGGGCTTTATGGAAGAGTGGCCAGAAAAAAAAAAAAAAAGTCACTGCTTAAGAAAACACGTTTGGAGTTTGCCCAACAGCATGTGGCAGACTCCCCAAACACATGGAAGATTCTCTGGTCAAATGAGACTAAAATTAATATTTTTGGCCATCATGGGAAATACCATATGTGGCGCAAACCCAACACCTGAGAACACCATTCCTACAGTGAAGCATGGTGGTGGCAGCATCATGCTGTGGGGATGTTTTTCATCTGCAGGGACAGGAAAGCTGGTCAGGACTGAAGGAAAGATGGATGGCACTAAATACAGAGCAATTCTGGAGGAAAACCTGTTTGAGTCGGCCAGAGGTTTGAGACTGGGATGAAGGTTCATGTTCCAGCAGGACAATGACCCTAAACATACTGCGAAAGCTACACTGGAGTGGTTTAAAGGGAAACATTTAAATGTCTTGGAATGGCCTAATCCAGTGATTTTCAACCTATGGGCCGTCATATGAGGCATTGCAAGGGGGCCGTCAAATCATTTTCTAAAAATCTTAATATAATATTTGTGTGTGCCTGAGTGTCCAAAAATAATAAAAAAGCGCTACCATCTCCTGAATTATATTTATGGCTTTCAAAGTAAAAGGATGAACGTTGCAACCCCTTATTGGCTGTTGACTCGTTACAATCCGCGGCAAAGTCAGTGTAAACAGTGGTAGTTGTCATGGTGAGGATACAAAGTTAAGCTAGTTTAGGCGCCAAAAAGGTGCATCAAAATGGATAGGTGGTTAGCAACAGCGAGAACTAAAAGAAAAGAGATTCCAGAGGCTGAGTCTACAAGTGATCATCACCCTGCCAAACAGAAAAGAAAATGCCTAAGAAAATACAGTGATGAGTACTTGGGTCTTGGATTTTATTGGACTGGCTCAGAGGCTGAACAACTACCGCTGTGTCTGGTATGCTCCGAAACACTTTCGAATGAAGCCTTGAAGCCCTGTAAACTGCGCCGTCACCTCCAGACAAAGCATGGGGAGTACGCGAACAAGCCACTACAGTTCTTTAAGAACAAGCTCAAAGAATACCAGAGCAAGAGAAAAATAATGGAAGGTACTGCCAGGGGCAGTGACAATGCAAAGGCTGTGGAAGCGTCATATCTGGTCTCCGAGCTCATCGCTAAGACGGGAAAACCACACACTGATGGAGAGAACTTGATTCTTCCAGCTACTAAAAAGATAGTTGAGGTGATGTTGGGAGAGAAAGCAGTGCAGCCGATCAAACTCCTTTCACTGTCGGATAACACTGTCAAGCGCAGAATTGATGACATGGCAGACAGACAATGTGCTACATCAGCTGATAGAGAACATAAAAGGGAGCCGTTTTTATGCCATCCAACTGGACGAATCAACTGACATTGCCAACGTATCAAATCTGCTTGCCTACATCCGATACGAAAAGAATGGCGAAATAAAGGAAGACCTTTTGTTTTGTAGACCTCTGCCAACCTGTTCAACTGCTGAGGCAATTTTTGACATTTTGAATGCTTTCGTAGTTTCCAATGGTATTGAATGGTCCAAATGTGTTGGGGTGAGCACTGATGGAGCGCGTGCAATGCTGGGCCAGCACAGCGGAGTTGTCAGTCATGTAAAAGCGGTGGCCCCTCAAGCGAGCTCTGTCCACTGCAGTATACACCGCGAAGCACTGGCTGCAAAGAAAATGCCCCTGAATCTGAAGACTATTTTAGACCAGGCAGTCAAAGCCGTTAACTTCATCAAAAGCCGTCCACTGCAAGCACGTTTATTTTCCGTGCTGTGTGGAGAGATGGGCAGTGATCAGCAGCTGTTGTTACACACAGAAGTGCGATGGCTCTCAAGGGGAAAGGTGCTGACGCACCTTTTCGAGCTGAGGGATGAAGTGCGCGTGTTTTTTCTCGACTCAAAGTTTGAACTCGCACACTGCTTCAGTGATTTTGAATGGCTGGCTAAATTGGGTTATCTCGCCGACATTTTCAGCCACTTAAATGCTTTGAATCTAGCTCTTCAGGGGTCCGCTGTTAACATGTTCAAGGTCCAGCACAAAGTGGAGGGAGCGATAAGAAAACTCGCGCAGTGGGATAAGCGTGTCGACCAGTCAAATTATGACTCCTTTGAAAACTTGTCAGATTTTTTGACAAAGGAAGAGAGGCAGCTTCATGTGACTAACGCAATCAAAGAGCACCTCCAGGGTTTGAAAACACAGCTGCGCGAATACTTCCCTCCCCTCGATGCGCAATGCAGTTGGATCGAAAATCCATTCGGTGTTCACAGTGACGAGGCCATTGCTGGCCTGAGCGCAAAAGAGCAAGACAGTCTTCTGGATCTCTCCTGCGACACCGCATTGAAGCTGGTCTTCTCACAGAAGCACCTGATAAACTTTTGGCTTCATGTTGCTTCTGAGTATCCCGATCTGGCCGACAGAGCTGTGAGATTTCTGATGCCTTTTCCGACGACGTACCTATGTGAGTGCGGGTTTTCTGCACTAGTGGCGCTGAAGACAAAGTACAGAAATAAACTGAATGTTGAGCCAGATCTTCGACTTCGACTGTCATCCATTGTGCCAGACATAAAGTATCTGGTTGGCACCATGCAACATCAGCCTTCACATTAGGTGCAATGCATTGGTTTTGCTTCATTGCAATTATTTTCTTGACAGAATATATGATGTTGTTGAGTAATGCACACTGACCTTCCTGCATATTAATTCAGTTCAGTCCTAAATATTCTATTTTCACATCAAAATAATAAAATGTTACCCTTTTATGCGGTTACTGCATTTTTCATAATAGTTCTATTCAGTCCTAAATGTTCCATTTTTAATATTAAAATAAAAATTGGTCTTAAAATGCATTCATTTGCTTTGGTATTATTTATTGGGTCAGTGGTGGGCCGCGGACATTTGTGAGATCTTCAAGTGGGCCCTGACATAGAAAAGGTTGGGAACCCCTGGCCTAATCAAAAGCCCAGACCTCAATCCAATTGAGAATCTGTGGCATAACTTGAAGATTGCTGTACACCAACACAACCCATCTAACTTGGAGTTGGAACAGTTTTGCCTTGAGGAATGGGCAAAAATCCCAGTGGCTAGATGTGCTAAGCTAACAGAGACACACCCCCAAAAGACTTGCAACTGTAATTGCAGCAAAAGGTGGCTCTTAAAAAAAAAAAAAATTATTGACTTTGAGGGGGTGAATACCTATGCACACTCCAGTTTTCTGTTTTTTTCTATCTTATTGTTTGTGTCACGATAAAACAACAATGTACACCTTTAAAGTGGTCGGCATGTTGTGTAAATCAAATGGTGCTAACCCTCCAAAAATCCATTTTAATTCCAGCTTGTAATGTGACAAAACAGGACAAACACCAAGGGGGATGAATACTTTTTCAAGACACTGTATAGTGGACAACATGGTGCCATTCACTCCCCTTGTGCGGTTTTGAAGCCGAAGTGTAGTCAAATTGAAAGACACCATCTTGATTGCGCAGTAGGAGAAAACTGAAGCCAGTGTTTCAGCAGTAGATATCGACGTTTGGCTAGTGCATCCATCTCCCGCCCAACTATACTAACTTTCGGACATTCCTCTTCTTCATGCCAGGAGTGTGCATGCTAACACTTATAGCCAACTTAAGATGATGCTTCAAACCATGTTCGTTCATATGCAAAATACTAAATTGTAGTTGTATGATTTGCATAAAAGATCTTGATACTACTGTTGCCAGGAAAAGATTTTAGAGCTTTGAGCCAGTGTTGTAGTCAAGTCACTAAACCTCGAATCCAAGTCCAGTCTTGAGTTCCCAGTGTTCAAGTCCAAGTCATTAGGCGACTCATTTTAGATTTTTCGGATCACGGATCCGCCGACGGAAGTTAAATACTATCACTAGAAAAATAAAAAGTCTGTGCGTATTTTTATTTTAACTGCCGAAACGTACAAAAAGAAATGTAAAAAAAAAAAGTAGTCACATATTTTTCTTGTAACAGCACTGTATCCCTGGTACTAGGTCATATTTCTTTAAGTAATAAGTATTAGAATCGCAAATACAAACGACAATGTGTGTTGTATATATCTACTTCAGCCGAGTCCGAAAACGAAACTATTTACGACATTGAGTATTCACTTGAATGTTTTTATGGTATTTACGACCACTTTACGACAGTGTCAACCTCATGCTGACCATGGCTGACGATGACAGCATGGATTCCGAGCTATCGCCTCAACTGTACGCAAGCATAAAGTGTGGTAAAGAAAAGTCTTTTCACTGTCTCACTAACCAAAACGTGGGCGATTTCGTCTCTCAAGCGTTGAAAGTAAACAATGAAAAGATCAAAACGATCTTTGGTTCTCAGAAAGAAGGCGGTGATGTAACGAGCGCGATGCCAAATATGCCTGCCATAACATTAGTTCACGATTTTGGCTGCAAGTATCTGACTGTGGAATTAGAAGAGGATGGTGCCGCAGAGAGTCCTATCGAATCAAGTAGCATGAACGTATCAGCCTTCGATGTGCTCATGAGAGCTCAACGGTCATATGACCACATATACCTTCAGAGAAGTAAGTACTGGAATGCTAGTCCGTGTTATAAACTTATACACAAGAACACACACACACAATTTCACACACAATTTATATATATATATATGAGTGATTCCACGCTTATGGGTACTGAAATGGGGACATGAACTTATTTTTAAAAATTCACCTAAAACCATTTCTTTTTTTTTACCATCAGGTCACAAAACATGTAATCTTTAATGAATGATATGTTAAAAGATAACTTTAATTTTCTGAGATGTAATAAAAACATTTATATGCCAAAGTCAGAACGTAACAGAAGTGTTGTGGACATATATATTCTCAATTTTAACAATGTAGAATTACTTTTTGAAACATAGGAAGGTGATGTTTTAGCAAATATAATTAATAAACATGTGTAGTAGAATAAACATACACATTCTTTCAATAAGATTAACATGGTATATAGCTAGATTGTAATTAATTTGTAACAGACGCGAGATGGACAATCGTAACAGAAGTAATGTAACAGACATCATTTTGGAACTCATAGGCTTGACTTTGGCATATAAATATGTTTTTTATTACATCTCAGAAAATTAAAGTTTTCTTTTAACATATCATTCATTAAAGATTACATGTTTTGTGACCTGATGGTAAAAAAAAGAAATGGTTTTAGGTGAATTTTTAAAAATAAGTTCATGTCCCCATTTCAGTACCCATAAGCGTGGAATCACTCATATTTTATATATATATATATGTATAAAGAAAATCCAGAAAATAACTTTAAAGAATATATATTAATTGATTTGTATTTCATTGAAGGAAATAAGTATTTGATCCCCTAGTATGCATTAGGAGTTCTGGCTTTCGCAGACCAGTTAGACACTCCCAATCAACTTGTTACCTGAATTGAAGACACCTGTTCTAACTAATCACCTGTATGAAAGACACCTGTTCACAGAATCAGACAATCAGACAGATTCCAAACTCTCCAACATGGGTAAGACCAAAGAACTCTCTCAGGACCTCAGAGACAGGATTGTTGACCTGCACAAATCTGGAATGGGCTACAAAATCATTAGCAAGATGCTGGGTATTAAAGTAACAACCATTGGTGCAATTGTGAGAAAATTTAAGAAGTATAACATGACCATCAATAGACCTCGGTCTGGTGCTCCACGGAAGATTTCACCTCGTGGGGTGGCAATGATCATGAGAACTGTGAGAAATCGGCCTGCAACCACACAGCGGGAGTTAGTGAATGACCTCAAGGCAGCTGGGACCACAGTCACCAGGAAAACAATTGGCAACGCTTTGCGCCGCAATGGATTAAAATCCTGCAGTGCCCGAAAGGTACCCCTGCTTAAGAAGGCACATGTGGAGGCCCACTAAAGTATGCCAATGATCACCTCAAAGATGTACAAAGGGATTGGGAGAAGGTTCTGTGGTCAGACGAGACCAAAATTGAACTATTTGGCCTAAACTCTACTCGTCATGTGTGGAGGAAGAAAAATGCTGCCTATGACCCCAGGAACACTGTGCCCACCGTCAAGCATGGAGGTGGAAGCATTATGTTTTGGGGGTGTTTCTCTGCCAAGGGCACAGGGCTACTTCACCACATCAGTGGGAAGATGGATGGAGCCATGTACCGTGCAGTCCTGAGGGACAACCTCCTCCCTGCTGCCAGGAAGTTGAAAATGGGCCATGGTTGGGTCTTCCAACATGACAACGACCCGAAGCATACAGCAAAGGCAACAAAGGAGTGGCTCAAGAAGAACCACATTAAGGTCATGGAGTGGTCCAGCCAGTCTCCGGACCTCAATCCAATCGAAAATCTATGGAGGGAGCTGAAGGTCCAAGTTGCCAAGCGACATCCCACCAACCTTAATGATTTAGAGAGGATCTGCAAAGAAGAGTGGGCCAAAATTCCCCCTGATATGTGTGCTAACCTTGTGGTTAACTACAACAAACGTCTGTACGCTGTGCTTGCAAACAAAGGCTTTGCCACAAAGTATAAAGTGCTTTTGGTTAGAGGCATCAAATACTTATTTCCCTCAATGAAATACAAATCAATTAAAATATATTCTTTAAAGTTATTTTCTGGATTTTCGTTTTGATATTCTGTCTCTCCATGTTAGAATGCATCTACCCTTAAAAGTATAGAATGATCATGTCTTTATTAGTGGGCAAACCAACAAAATCAGCAAGGGATCAAATACTTTTTACTCTCACTGTATACATGTGTGTGTGTGTATATATATATATATATATATCTTGAATTTAAATTATTTTATCGTCTTAATCCGACATTGAAATTTTGCCATGCAAAAAAAAAAAATTGGACAAGGACACTTTTATTTTTATTTCGACTGACATAATCAAAAATATGTTGAAAAAATCTGTGAACCTAAAGATAAAAAATGGGTGGCCTTAAAGAAAATTTCAAGTCGAGTCCACTATTGAGCCAAGTCAAGTCTGAGAACAAGACTCCAACTGCATCATGTGATGGTGGCTGTTGCTGCTTTTATGTGAAAGCGTCTCTGCTACTGTGTTACTGCTTGACCACCCCATTTTAGTTAATAGGCTACAGATAAAAAGCTTGTTCATTGCTCAGCAAGACCCGCCCACAATCAACAGAGCAATGAACATAGCGTGTCACTTCCTTCTCTGGGTGGAGTCTTGCCAAATGACGATTGAAGTTCGAGGTCATCCCCGTCGTCTCCTCAATAGTTCTTCTACATATGAAACACATAGCAGTGCATTTTATCCTCACTGCACGAGAAGTCTGTATAAGCAAAGCGGACAATCCTAGGGGCGTTCTCTCCAGGCATTTTAGCCCCATTAACGTTAGTTTGTTCCTGAACATGACGTATGAACAGGTGAATGTGCATTCTCTTGCACAAAATTAGTATAAAAATTAATGTAGAGATAAACATCTTATGCCAAATTATTATGGCATATTACAAAAAATAAAGAGAAAATCCCAGCCCTCGTCTCCAATTTACGAGTCTGAATGCAGTTAATGCACGAGTCTGAGTCAGTGCTCAAGTCAAGTCACGAGCCCTTAAAATTAGGGCACGAGTCGGACTTGAGTCCGAGTCCTGGACCCGAGTAATACAAGCCTGCTTTGAGCTCCTGTATAATTGACAGATGACTAGCTGACGTTAGCTAATCCAAAATCTCATCTCATCTCATTATCTGTAGCTGCTTTATCCTGTTCTACAGGGTCGCAGGCAAGCTGGAGCCTATCCCAGCTGACTACGGCCGAAAGGCGGGGTACACCCTGGACAAGTCGCCAGGTCATCACAGGGCTGACACATAGACACAGACAACCATTCACACTCACATTCACACCTACGCTCAATTTAGAGTCACCAGTTAGCCTAACCTGCATGTCTTTGGACTGTGGGGGAAACCGGAGCACCCGGAGGAAACCCACGCGGACACGGGGAGAACATGCAAACTCCGCACAGAAAGGCCCTCGCCGGCCACGGGGCTCGAACCCGGACCTTCTTGCTGTGAGGCGATAGCGCTAACCACTACACCACCATGCCGCCTAATCCAAAATGTCAAAAAAAAAAAATCAAATCAAACTAATCCAAGTATAACAGAAAACATACTGGTAAACTGGTACTGGTAAAGCAGTCAGTATTTACAAACAGTATATTTTTAGACAAGCTAGTGAGCTGGAGAAACGGCAAAGAATTCCTCACTGAAATTCTGTCAGAATAGATTACAGCAGAACAAGACAGACATGGCTTTGCTCCAGAACAGGCTTGCAGTACTCAAGTCCAGGATTCGGACTCAAGTCCGACTCATGCCCTGATTTTAAGGGCTCGTGACTCGACTTGGACTCGTGCATTAACTGCATTCGGACTCGTAAATTGGAGACGAGCACTCTGATTTTTTTTCTTTAATTTTTGTAACATGCCATAATAATTTGGCATAAGGTATTTATATCTACATTAATTTTTGTACTAATTTCATGCAAGAGTGTCACACCTGTGCACTTTGGTGCATGCATCAGATAGACTCTTAGGCGCACGCCGGACAGTGCGCGCACCATAAACGACTTGCACCTGCACAGGATTAAGGTGCATTCAGCGCGCCTTTATAAAAACACACTTACTTTGCGAAGTATTGAGTTGCACTGCTGACACATTACCGAGCCTTATTTCCTTGTTTGGTTTCCTGATCCCTGATTTCCTGTTTTTTGTCTTTGATTCTGCCGAGTCTACGATAGCCTGTTTGTGCCTCACTTCATTGTTTTATGATTTTGCTTGCCGTTCTGGATTGTTTACTGTCTTCACTTGTATTAATAAACACACCTTCTGCACTTACATCCATCTCCCAAACATCTCTGACAGAATACTTCACACTCCATGACAAAGAGAAGCACATTCACCTGTTCATACATCATGTTCAGGAACAAAGTAATGTTAATGACGCTGAAACAGCCACCGTTAAATGGTGCGGTTGGAGTCTTGTTCTCGGACTCAACTCCGATCAGTAGTGGACTCGACTCAATTTTCTTTCATGACTTGGACTTGGACACTGGGGACTTGAGACTAGACTCGGGGTTTAGTGACTCAACTACAACACTGCTACAGAAATGTCAAGAGTTGTTAACACTGTAAATCTTTGCTACACAGTTTTATAGATCTTAAAAGAAGTTCACAGGGCTGTAATCTCAGTGACCACTCCAGGTTCATGTTGGAAATGTAACTTTAAATACAAGTTTCTAAAGTGTAAGCAAGGATTATTTTCCCCCATCTTGAAGAAACCAACTCTGGATACCGCAGACATCAGTTACTACTGACCAGTATTCCTTCTCTCTCTCTCTCTCTCTCTCTCTCTCTCTTTCCAAACACTCTTTACATTCCTGTCTACGTTTGACCGTCTCTTTCTCTTACCCAGAACAACCGCCAAGATCCTAACCAGTTTGGCTTCAAAGTTACACACTCCACAGAAACTGCCCTTGTAAGCCATTAATGAGAAGCTTCACGCTGTTCAATCATTCCTCATCCTCCTCAAAAACTTTCAGAGCATTCGAAACAGCCCTTTAAGATGCTCAGGAGTCTTGGCGTTCGTGACAAAGCATGGCAGTGGTTTGCTTCTTTTACAGTCGTATCAGGCTCAATGTTTACGTAATGCGGACTCTCCACTGGTGTCCCACAAGGCTCAGTGCTGGGTCCTCTTCTGTTCTCAGTCTATGCCTGCTCTCTGGGTGAGGTCACAGCCTCCTCACATGGGTTTTCTCACCACCACTATGCTGATGACACTCAAGTCCTCTTTCCTCCTTCAGATACTCATGTTTCTGCATGCACCTCAGCATGTATAAAGATGATAAAGACCAGAACAAGTCCCTTCAGAGCAAATGTACACAATGAACAGCTCAATAAACCACCAATGCACTGATGTTTACCAAGCTCCACATCTCAGCAGTGTAGGTTTCTCTCAGAAAGACATTTGTACAGACTAATTCTTAAAATGATTTGGGACATTTATCATACAAACTGTTCTCCACACACCTTCTTCTCCACTGGCTCGTCTCAGGAGGGATGATATAAATTGAACACTTCAATCCACCATGTTGAAAGGATTCAAACACCTTAAAAACATCTCTATGTGCATGGCAGTGATAGAAAGGATACCAACTGGGGAGATCTTTTAAAAGACAAGGTTTTTGAACTAATTTTAGAATGATGCTAGTGGTCCTCTGTCTCATCTGTATGGTCCCAACTGTGTCCAATGAATCTCCTTAGTTTTTAATCTCCTCCCTCAAAGAATATTGCAGAAAAATGGGAAGAGTTGCAATGTACTTTAACCCTGGATACATTCACAGCACTATTTCTGAACATTTGTGCGTGAAACAAAAAACAACCAACAAGCCAACCAACAAAAGGTCCGAGCCAAATTTAAAATAAGAAAAATCGTTCATAAATAAAAACCTGCCTGCATTCCAATAGTGATGAAATACAGTACTGTGCAAAAGTCTTAGGCACATGCAAAGAAATGCTATAGACCAGGGCTTTTCAAAGTGTGGGGCGCGCCTCCCCTAGGGGATGCCAGAGTTCTTGGGGGGGGGGGGGGGGGGGGGGGGGGGCAACGTGAGGAAAAATAAACCAGAATAAGTTACTATTGCGGACATTTAGCGAACTTCAGCTAGTATTTGCCAGAGACAAAATGGATCGATTTTTAGTACCAAAAGCTACAGTGAGTGAGGAGACAGAGTCTGGGCCAAGCAAAATAGAAGGAAGTATGACCACGATTATTTAAAATTTGGATTTTCATGGACTGGATCTGAAGATGCTCCACTGCCACAGTGTGTTGTATGCCAAGAGGTGCTAGCTAACGATGCTATGAGATGTTTAAAATGTGCAAAACAAGATGTTTTAAAAAAGCACAGATGTTTAAAATGTGTAAAAAAAAAGAAAAAAAAAAGAGGTTTTAAAAAGCACAGATGTTTAAAATGTGTAAAAAAGAGGTTTTAAAAAAGCACATGTTTAAAATGTGTAAAAAAGAGGTTTTAAAAAAGCACAGATGTTTAAAATGTGTAAAAAAAGATGTTTTAAAAAGCACAGATGTTTAAAATGTGTAAAAAAGAGGTTTTAAAAAGCAGAGATGTTTAAAATGTGTAAAAAAAGAGGTTTTAAAAAAGCACAGATGTTTAAAATGTGTAAAAAAGGTTTTAAAAAAGCACAGATGTTTAAAATGTGTAAAAGAAAAAAAAATTAAAATGTGTACAACAACCATTTTTGAAAAATACGAATGGAACATTTAAGTATAGCAACAACAAAAATTGTGTGTGTGTGTGTGTGGGGGGGGGGGGGGGGGGGGGTGCTGTTGTTTATTTGCTCTCTGAGGGGGGGGCTGACTCTCCCACACTTTGAAAACCCCTGCTATAGACTGAATAAGGCTTTAAAAATAATGAAATGTTTCAACATTTTAAAAAAAATACTATAAACAGCAGTAAGCCATAATAAATGAAATAAAGTCAAT